>NW_026527620.1:0-18445 GCF_022682495.2 Desmodus rotundus | reverse complement strand
CGAGGGGTCTCGTGACCCACCCCCGAGGGGTCACGTGACCCACCCCCGAGGGGTCTCGTGACCCACCCCCGAGGGGTCTCGTGACCCACCTCCGAGGGGTCTCGTGACCCAACCCTGAGGGGTCAGGTGACCCACCTCTGAGGGGGT
Organism: Desmodus rotundus; assembly: GCF_022682495.2. Lineage (NCBI taxonomy): Eukaryota > Metazoa > Chordata > Mammalia > Chiroptera > Phyllostomidae > Desmodus > Desmodus rotundus. The sequence continues at coordinate 18,298 of NW_026527620.1, read as the reverse complement.
CTCGTGACCCACCCTTTTGGGGTCACGTGACCCACCCTTGTGGGGTCCCGTGACCCACCCTTGAGGGGTCTCGTGACCCACCCTTGGGAGGTCACGTGCCCCACCCTTGAGGGGTCACATGACCCACCTTGAGAGGTCACAGCAGTTTTACAGGGTCCCTGCGCACCTCTCCGGGGAAACAGAAGCCCTCCCTGCCACTCAGAGGACCGCGCGATTTCCCACAGGCCACACTGCCTAGCAGCACCTTCAGCCCCGCACAGACAGTGTGCTAAGGACAGACTTGGGTACCGGGGGCATGGGCGGGGGATTTCCCATGGAACTCTCTAAGGGTCCGGTGCCCTGTGTGGCCCGGGGAGTGCCCATGCCGTTACTTTACCCCGCAGGACACTTGCATCCAGCAATAAGCAGCCCTCTGCCTCCACGGGGCTCAAACACCTGGGCCCGGTGTGCGGGCACCTGGCGTACGTGGAGGCAAACCCGCAGAGCCCTCTGGCCCGAACCCACCACTGCGAAGATCCCCCTTTTCTTCCATCCGTAAAGGGGTCACGCTTGAGGAGTGGAAGAACATGGGGAGGCCCCCAGGAGATGGCTTTTCTCCGAGCCGCGGCTGGCTCGTTTCGGGCCCATACGTGGGCCGCGCATGCGCACTCAGGCTCCCTAGCACACGCCTCCCTCGGCTCACCTGACCCACCCTTTAGAGGTCACAGCAGTTTCACAGGGTCCCTGGGCACCTGTCCGTGGACACAGGAGCCCTCCCTGCCACCTAGAGGACCACGCGATTTCCGCTGGGGAACACTGCCCGGAAGCACTCCCAGCCTCGCACAGACACTGTGCGCAGGATAGACTTGTGGACCAGGGGCCTGGGCGGGGAATTTTCCAGGGAACTCTCTAAAGGCCAGGTGCCCTCTGTCGCCCTGGGAGTGCCCACGCCGTCCCTTAACCCTGCAGGACACTATCATCCAGCAATAAGCAGCCCTCTGCCTCCACGGGGCTCAAACACCTGGGCCCGTTGTGCGAGCACCTGGCGTACGTGCAGACAAACCCGCAGACCCCTCTGGCCCGAACCCACCACTGCGAAGATCCCCCTTTTCTTCCATCCTTAAAGGAGTCACGCTTGAGGAGTGGAGGAACATGGGGAGGCCCCAGGAGATGGCTTTTCTCCGAGCCGCGGCTGGCTCGTTTCGGGCCCATACGTGGGCCGCGCATTGCCCACTCAGGCTCCCAAGCACACGCCTCCCTCGGCTCACCTGACCCACCCTTTAGAGGTCACAGCAATTCCACAGGGTCCCTGGGCACCTGTCCGTGGACACAGGAGCCCTCCCTGCCACCCAGGGGACTGCGGGATTTCCCATGGGCCACACTTCCCAGCAGCTCTCCCAGCTCCTCAGAGACAGTGTGCGCAGGAAAGACTTGGGGACCGGGGGCCTGGGCGGGGGATTTTCCAGAGGGCTTGTCTGATGGCCAGGCGTCCTCTCTCGCCCGGTGAGTGTCCAAGCCGTGCTTGACCCCCGCAGGAGACCTGATTCTTGCCATAAGCGGCCCTCTAGCCACATGGGGCCGGGACACCTGGGCCGGGTGTGCCAGCAACTGGCCTACATGGAGGCAAACAAACAGACACCTCAGGCCCGACCCCACCACTGCGAAGATCCCCCTTTTCTTCCATCCGTAAAGGGGTCACGCTTGAGGAGTGGAAGAACATGGGGAGGCCCCCAGGAGATGGCTTTTCTCCGAGCCGCGGCTGGCTCGTTTCGGGCCTATACGTGGGCCGCGCGTGCGCACTCAGGCTCCCCACGCAAGCCTCCCTCGGGTCACGGGACCCACCCTTGAGGTGTCTCCTGACCTACCCTTGAGGGGTCACGTGACCCACCCCTGAGGGGTCTGGTGACCCCACCCCCGAGGGGTCACGTGACCAACCCCCGAGGGGGTCTCGTGACCCACCCCTGAGGGGTCACGTGACCAACCCCTGAGGGGTCATGTGACCCACCCCTGAGGGGTCAGGTGACCCACCCCTGAGGGGTCTCGTGACCCACCCTTTTGGGGTCACGTGACCCACCCCTTGTGGGGTCCCGTGACCCACCCTTGAGGGGTCTCGTGACCCACCCCTTGGGAGGTCACGTGCCCCACCCTTGAGGGGTCACATGACCCACCTTGAGAGGTCACAGCAGTTTTTACAGGGTCCCTGCGCACCTGTTCGGGGAAACAGAAGCCCTCCCTGCCACTCAGAGGACCGCGCGATTTCCCACAGGCCACACTGCCTAGCAGCACCTTCAGCCCCGCACAGACAGTGTGCTAAGGACAGACTTGGGTACTGGGGGCATGGGCGAGGGATTTCCTATGGAACTCTCAAAGGGTCCGGTGCCCTGTGTGGCCCGGTGAGTGCCCAATGCCGTTACTTTACCCCGCAGGACACTTGCATCCAGCAATAAGCAGCCCTCTGCCTCCACGGGCTCAAACACCTGGGCCCGTTGTGCGAGCACCTGGCGTATGTGCAGACAAACCCGCAGACCCCTCTGGCCCGAACCCACCACTGCGAAGATCCCCCTTTTCTTCCATCCTTAAAGGGGTCACGCTTGAGGAGTGGAGGAACATGGGGAGGGCCCCAGGAGATGGCTTTTCTCCGAGCCGCGGCTGGCTCGTTTCGGGCCCATACGTGGGCCGCGCATGCCCACTCAGGCTCCCAAGCACACGCCTCCCTCGGCTCACCTGACCCACCCTTTAGAGGTCACAGCAATTCCACAGGGTCCCTGGGCACCTGTCCGTGGACACAGGAGCCCTCCCTGCCACCCAGGGGACCGCGCGATTTCCCATGGGCCACACTTCCCAGCAGCTCTCCCAGCTCCTCAGAGACAGTGTGCGCAGGAAAGACTTGGGGACCGGGGGCCTGGGCGGGGGATTTTCCCGGGGGCTGTCTGATGGCCAGGCGTCCACTCTCGCCCGGTGAGTGTCCAAGCCGTCCCTTGACCCCCCGCAGGAGACCTGATTCCTGCCATAAGCGGCCCTTTAGCGACATGGGGCCGGGACACCTGGGCCCGGTGTGCCAGCAACGGCCTACATGGAGGCAAACAAACAGACACCTCAGGCCCGACCCAACCACTGCGAAGATCCCCCTTTTCTTCCATCCGTAAAGGGGTCACGCTTGAGGAGTGGAAGAACATGGGGAGGCCCCCAGGAGATGGCTTTTCTCCGAGCCGCGGCTGGCTCGTTTCGGGCCTATACGTGGGCCGCGCTGTGCGCACTCAGGCTCCCCCACGCAAGCCTCCCTCGGGTCACGGGACCCACCCTTGAGGTGTCTCCTGACCTACCCTTGAGGGGTCACGTGACCCACCCCCGAGGGGTCTCCTGACCCACCCCTGAGGGGTCACGTGACCCACCCCCGAGGGGTCTCGTGACCCACCCCCCGAGGGGTCACGTGACCCACCCCCCGAGGGGTCACGTTACCCACCCCCGAGGGGTCTCGTGACCCACCCCCGAGGGGTCACGTGACCCACCCCCCGAGGGGTCTCGTGACCCACCCCCCGAGGGGTCACGTGACCCACCCCCGAGGGGTCTCGTGACCCACCCCCGAGGGGTCACGTGACCCACCCCCGAGGGGTCTCGTGACCCACCCCCGAGGGGTCTCGTGACCCACCTCCGAGGGGTCTCGTGACCCAACCCTGAGGGGGTCAGGTGACCCACCTCTGAGGGGTCTCGTGACCCACCCTTTTGGGGTCACGTGACCCACCCCTTGTGGGGTCCCGTGACCCACCCTTGAGGGGTCTCGTGACCCACCCTTGGGAGGTCACGTGCCCCACCCTTGAGGGGTCACATGACCCACCTTGAGAGGTCACAGCAGTTTTACAGGGTCCCTGCGCACCTCTCCGGGGAAACAGAAGCCCTCCCTGCCACTCAGAGGACCGCGCGATTTCCCACAGGCCACACTGCCTAGCAGCACCTTCAGCCCCCGCACAGACAGTGTGCTAAGGACAGACTTGGGTACCGGGGGCATGGGCGGGGGATTTCCCATGGAACTCTCTAAGGGTCCGGTGCCCTGTGTGGCCCGGGGAGTGCCCATTGCCGTTACTTTACCCCCGCAGGACACTTGCATCCAGCAATAAGCAGCCCTCTGCCTCCACGGGGCTCAAACACCTGGGCCCGGTGTGCGGGCACCTGGCGTACGTGGAGGCAAACCCGCAGAGCCCTCTGGCCCGAACCCACCACTGCGAAGATCCCCCTTTTCTTCCATCCGTAAAGGGGTCACGCTTGAGGAGTGGAAGAACATGGGGAGGCCCCCAGGAGATGGCTTTTTCTCCGAGCCGCGGCTGGCTCGTTTCGGGCCCATACGTGGGCCGCGCATCTGCGCACTCAGGCTCCCTAGCACACGCCTCCCTCGGCTCACCTGACCCACCCTTTAGAGGTCACAGCAGTTTCACAGGGTCCCTGGGCACCTGTCCGTGGACACAGGAGCCCTCCCTGCCACCTAGAGGACCACGCGATTTCCGCTGGGGAACACTGCCCGGAAGCACTCCCAGCCTCGCACAGACACTGTGCGCAGGATAGACTTGTGGACCAGGGGCCTGGGCGGGGAATTTTCCAGGGAACTCTCTAAAGGCCAGGTGCCCTCTGTCGCCCTGGGAGTGCCCACGCCGTCCCTTAACCCTGCAGGACACTATCATCCAGCAATAAGCAGCCCTCTGCCTCCACGGGGCTCAAACACCTGGGCCCGTTGTGCGAGCACCTGGCGTACGTGCAGACAAACCCGCAGACCCCTCTGGCCCGAACCCACCACTGCGAAGATCCCCCTTTTCTTCCATCCTTAAAGGAGTCACGCTTGAGGAGTGGAGGAACATGGGGAGGGCCCCAGGAGATGGCTTTTCTCCGAGCCGCGGCTGGCTCGTTTCGGGCCCATACGTGGGCCGCGCATGCCCACTCAGGCTCCCAAGCACACGCCTCCCTCGGCTCACCTGACCCACCCTTTAGAGGTCACAGCAATTCCACAGGGTCCCTGGGCACCTGTCCGTGGACACAGGAGCCCTCCCTGCCACCCAGGGGACTGCGGGATTTCCCATGGGCCACACTTCCCAGCAGCTCTCCCAGCTCCTCAGAGACAGTGTGCGCAGGAAAGACTTGGGGACCGGGGGCCTGGGCGGGGGATTTTCCAGAGGGCTGTCTGATGGCCAGGCGTCCTCTCTCGCCCGGTGAGTGTCCAAGCCGTGCTTGACCCCCGCAGGAGACCTGATTCTTGCCATAAGCGGCCCTCTAGCCACATGGGGCCGGGACACCTGGGCCGGGTGTGCCAGCAACTGGCCTACATGGAGGCAAACAAACAGACACCTCAGGCCCGACCCCACCACTGCGAAGATCCCCCTTTTCTTCCATCCGTAAAGGGGTCACGCTTGAGGAGTGGAAGAACATGGGGAGGCCCCCAGGAGATGGCTTTTTCTCCGAGCCGCGGCTGGCTCGTTTCGGGCCTATACGTGGGCCGCGCGGTGCGCACTCAGGCTCCCCACGCAAGCCTCCCTCGGGTCACGGGACCCACCCTTGAGGTGTCTCCTGACCTACCCTTGAGGGGTCACGTGACCCACCCCTGAGGGGTCTGGTGACCCACCCCCCGAGGGGTCACGTGACCAACCCCCCGAGGGGTCTCGTGACCCACCCCTGAGGGGTCACGTGACCAACCCCTGAGGGGTCATGTGACCCACCCCTGAGGGGTCAGGTGACCCACCCCCTGAGGGGTCTCGTGACCCACCCTTTTGGGGTCACGTGACCCACCCTTGTGGGGTCCCGTGACCCACCCTTGAGGGGTCTCGTGACCCACCCTTGGGAGGTCACGTGCCCCACCCTTGAGGGGTCACATGACCCACCTTGAGAGGTCACAGCAGTTTTACAGGGTCCCTGCGCACCTGTTCGGGGAAACAGAAGCCCTCCCTGCCACTCAGAGGACCGCGCGATTTCCCACAGGCCACACTGCCTAGCAGCACCTTCAGCCCCGCACAGACAGTGTGCTAAGGACAGACTTGGGTACTGGGGGCATGGGCGAGGGATTTCCTATGGAACTCTCAAAGGGTCCGGTGCCCTGTGTGGCCCGGTGAGTGCCCATGCCGTTACTTTACCCCGCAGGACACTTGCATCCAGCAATAAGCAGCCCTCTGCCTCCACGGGCTCAAACACCTGGGCCCGTTGTGCGAGCACCTGGCGTATGTGCAGACAAACCCGCAGACCCCTCTGGCCCGAACCCACCACTGCGAAGATCCCCCTTTTCTTCCATCCTTAAAGGGGTCACGCTTGAGGAGTGGAGGAACATGGGGAGGCCCCAGGAGATGGCTTTTCTCCGAGCCGCGGCTGGCTCGTTTCGGGCCCATACGTGGGCCGCGCATGCCCACTCAGGCTCCCAAGCACACGCCTCCCTCGGCTCACCTGACCCACCCTTTAGAGGTCACAGCAATTCCACAGGGTCCCTGGGCACCTGTCCGTGGACACAGGAGCCCTCCCTGCCACCCAGGGGACCGCGCGATTTCCCATGGGCCACACTTCCCAGCAGCTCTCCCAGCTCCTCAGAGACAGTGTGCGCAGGAAAGACTTGGGGACCGGGGGCCTGGGCGGGGGATTTTCCCGGGGGCTGTCTGATGGCCAGGCGTCCACTCTCGCCCGGTGAGTGTCCAAGCCGTCCCTTGACCCCCGCAGGAGACCTGATTCCTGCCATAAGCGGCCCTTTAGCGACATGGGGCCGGGACACCTGGGCCCGGTGTGCCAGCAACGGCCTACATGGAGGCAAACAAACAGACACCTCAGGCCCGACCCAACCACTGCGAAGATCCCCCTTTTCTTCCATCCGTAAAGGGGTCACGCTTGAGGAGTGGAAGAACATGGGGAGGCCCCCAGGAGATGGCTTTTCTCCGAGCCGCGGCTGGCTCGTTTCGGGCCTATACGTGGGCCGCGCGTGCGCACTCAGGCTCCCCACGCAAGCCTCCCTCGGGTCACGGGACCCACCCTTGAGGTGTCTCCTGACCTACCCTTGAGGGGTCACGTGACCCACCCCCGAGGGGTCTCCTGACCCACCCCTGAGGGGTCACGTGACCCACCCCCGAGGGGTCTCGTGACCCACCCCCGAGGGGTCACGTGACCCACCCCCGAGGGGTCACGTTACCCACCCCCGAGGGGTCTCGTGACCCACCCCCGAGGGGTCACGTGACCCACCCCCGAGGGGTCTCGTGACCCACCCCCGAGGGGTCACGTGACCCACCCCCGAGGGGTCTCGTGACCCACCCCCGAGGGGTCACGTGACCCACCCCCGAGGGGTCTCGTGACCCACCCCCGAGGGGTCTCGTGACCCACCTCCGAGGGGTCTCGTGACCCAACCCTGAGGGGTCAGGTGACCCACCTCTGAGGGGTCTCGTGACCCACCCTTTTGGGGTCACGTGACCCACCCTTGTGGGGTCCCGTGACCCACCCTTGAGGGGTCTCGTGACCCACCCTTGGGAGGTCACGTGCCCCACCCTTGAGGGGTCACATGACCCACCTTGAGAGGTCACAGCAGTTTTACAGGGTCCCTGCGCACCTCTCCGGGGAAACAGAAGCCCTCCCTGCCACTCAGAGGACCGCGCGATTTCCCACAGGCCACACTGCCTAGCAGCACCTTCAGCCCCGCACAGACAGTGTGCTAAGGACAGACTTGGGTACCGGGGGCATGGGCGGGGGATTTCCCATGGAACTCTCTAAGGGTCCGGTGCCCTGTGTGGCCCGGGGAGTGCCCATGCCGTTACTTTACCCCGCAGGACACTTGCATCCAGCAATAAGCAGCCCTCTGCCTCCACGGGGCTCAAACACCTGGGCGGTGTGCGGGCACCTGGCGTACGTGGAGGCAAACCCGCAGAGCCCTCTGGCCCGAACCCACCACTGCGAAGATCCCCCTTTTCTTCCATCCGTAAAGGGGTCACGCTTGAGGAGTGGAAGAACATGGGGAGGCCCCCAGGAGATGGCTTTTCTCCGAGCCGCGGCTGGCTCGTTTCGGGCCCATACGTGGGCCGCGCATGCGCACTCAGGCTCCCAAGCACACGCCTCCCTCGGCTCACCTGACCCACCCTTTAGAGGTCACAGCAGTTTCACAGGGTCCCTGGGCACCTGTCCGTGGACACAGGAGCCCTCCCTGCCACCTAGAGGACCACGCGATTTCCGCTGGGGAACACTGCCCGGAAGCACTCCCAGCCTCGCACAGACACTGTGCGCAGGATAGACTTGTGGACCAGGGGCCTGGGCGGGGAATTTTCCAGGGAACTCTCTAAAGGCCAGGTGCCCTCTGTCGCCCTGGGAGTGCCCACGCCGTCCCTTAACCCTGCAGGACACTATCATCCAGCAATAAGCAGCCCTCTGCCTCCACGGGGCTCAAACACCTGGGCCCGTTGTGCGAGCACCTGGCGTATGTGCGGACAAACCCGCAGACCCCTCTGGCCCGAACCCACCACTGCGAAGATCCCCCTTTTCTTCCATCCGTAAAGGGGTCACGCTTGAGGAGTGGAAGAACATGGGCAGGCCCCCAGGAGATGGCTTTTCTCCGAGCCGCGGCTGGCTCGTTTCGGACCCATACGTGGGCCGCGCATGCGCACTCAGGCTCCCAAGCACACCCCTCCCTCGGCTCACCTGACCCACCCTTTAGAGGTCACAGCAATTCCACAGGGTACCTGGGCACCTGTCCGTGGACACAGGAGCCCTCCCTGCCACCCAGGGGACCGCGCGATTTCCCATGGGCCACACTTCCCAGCAGCTCTCCCAGCTCCTCAGAGACAGTGTGCGCAGGAAAGACTTGGGGACCGGGGGCCTGGGCGGGGGATTTTCCAGGGGGCTGTCTGATGGCCAGGCGTCCTCTCTCGCCCGGTGAGTGTCCAAGCCGTCCCTTGACCCCCGCAGGAGACCTGATTCCTGCCATAAGCGGCCCTCTAGCCACATGGGGCCGGGACACCTGGGCCCGGTGTGCCAGCAACTGGCCTACATGGAGGCAAACAAACAGACACCTCTGGCCCGACCCCACCACTGCGAAGATCCCCCTTTTCTTCCATCCGTAAAGGGGTCACGCTTGAGGAGTAGAAGAACATGGGGAGGCCCCCAGGAGATGGCTTTTCTCCGAGCCGCGGCTGGCTCGTTTCGGGCCTATACGTGGGCCGCGCGTGCGCACTCAGGCTCCCCACGCAAGCCTCCCTCGGGTCACGGGACCCACCCTTGAGGTGTCTCCTGACCTACACTTGAGGGGTCACGTGACCCACCCCTGAGGGGTCTCGTGACCCACCCCTGAGGGGTCACGTGACCCACCCCCGAGGGGTCTCGTGACCCACCCCCGAGGGGTCACGTGACCAACCCCCGAGGGGTCACGTGACGCACCCCCGAGGGGTCTCGTGACCCACCCCTGAGGGGTCACGTGACCAACCCCCGAGGGGTCACGTGACCCAACCCTGAGGGGTCACGTGACCAACACCCGAGGGGTCACGTGACCCACCCCCGAGGGGTCTCGTGACCCACCCCTGAGGGGTCACGTGACCAACCCCCGAGGGGTCACGTGACCCAACCCTGAGGGGTCACGTGACCCACCCCTGAGGGGTCACGTGACCAACCCCCGAGGGGTCACGTGACCCAACCCTGAGGGGTCAGGTGACACACCTCTGAGGGGTCTCGTGACCCACCCTTTTGGGGTCACGTGACCCACCCTTGTGGGGTCTCATGACCCACCCTTGGGAGGTCACGTGCCCCACCCTTGAGGGGTCACATGACCCACCTTGAGAGGTCACAGCAGTTTTACAGGGTCCCTGCGCACCTGTTCGGGGAAACAGAAGCCCTCCCTGCCACTCAGAGGACCGCGCGATTTCCCACAGGCCACACTGCCTAGCAGCACCTTCAGCCCCGCACAGACAGTGTGCTAAGGACAGACTTGGGTACCGGGGGCATGGGCGGGGGATTTCCCATGGAACTCTCTAAGGGTCCGGTGCCCTGTGTGGCCCGGGGAGTGCCCATGCCGTTACTTTACCCCGCAGGACACTTGCATCCAGCAATAAGCAGCCCTCTGCCTCCACGGGGCTCAAACACCTGGGCCCGGTGTGCGGGCACCTGGCGTACGTGGAGGCAAACCCGCAGAGCCCTCTGGCCCGAACCCACCACTGCGAAGATCCCCCTTTTCTTCCATCCGTAAAGGGGTCACGCTTGAGGAGTGGAAGAACATGGGGAGGCCCCCAGGAGATGGCTTTTCTCCGAGCCGCGGCTGGCTCGTTTCGGGCCCATACGTGGGCCGCGCATGCGCACTCAGGCTCCCAAGCACACGCCTCCCTCGGCTCACCTGACCCACCCTTTAGAGGTCACAGCAGTTTCACAGGGTCCCTGGGCACCTGTCCGTGGACACAGGAGCCCTCCCTGCCACCTAGAGGACCACGCGATTTCCGCTGGGGAACACTGCCCGGAAGCACTCCCAGCCTCGCACAGACACTGTGCGCAGGATAGACTTGTGGACCAGGGGCCTGGGCGGGGAATTTTCCAGGGAACTCTCTAAAGGCCAGGTGCCCTCTGTCGCCCTGGGAGTGCCCACGCCGTCCCTTAACCCTGCAGGACACTATCATCCAGCAATAAGCAGCCCTCTGCCTCCACGGGGCTCAAACACCTGGGCCCGTTGTGCGAGCACCTGGCGTACGTGCAGACAAACCCGCAGACCCCTCTGGCCCGAACCCACCACTGCGAAGATCCCCCTTTTCTTCCATCCTTAAAGGAGTCACGCTTGAGGAGTGGAGGAACATGGGGAGGCCCCAGGAGATGGCTTTTCTCCGAGCCGCGGCTGGCTCGTTTCGGGCCCATACGTGGGCCGCGCATGCCCACTCAGGCTCCCAAGCACACGCCTCCCTCGGCTCACCTGACCCACCCTTTAGAGGTCACAGCAATTCCACAGGGTCCCTGGGCACCTGTCCGTGGACACAGGAGCCCTCCCTGCCACCCAGGGGACTGCGGGATTTCCCATGGGCCACACTTCCCAGCAGCTCTCCCAGCTCCTCAGAGACAGTGTGCGCAGGAAAGACTTGGGGACCGGGGGCCTGGGCGGGGGATTTTCCAGAGGGCTGTCTGATGGCCAGGCGTCCTCTCTCGCCCGGTGAGTGTCCAAGCCGTGCTTGACCCCCGCAGGAGACCTGATTCTTGCCATAAGCGGCCCTCTAGCCACATGGGGCCGGGACACCTGGGCCGGGTGTGCCAGCAACTGGCCTACATGGAGGCAAACAAACAGACACCTCAGGCCCGACCCCACCACTGCGAAGATCCCCCTTTTCTTCCATCCGTAAAGGGGTCACGCTTGAGGAGTGGAAGAACATGGGGAGGCCCCCAGGAGATGGCTTTTCTCCGAGCCGCGGCTGGCTCGTTTCGGGCCTATACGTGGGCCGCGCGTGCGCACTCAGGCTCCCCACGCAAGCCTCCCTCGGGTCACGGGACCCACCCTTGAGGTGTCTCCTGACCTACCCTTGAGGGGTCACGTGACCCACCCCTGAGGGGTCTGGTGACCCACCCCCGAGGGGTCACGTGACCAACCCCCGAGGGGTCTCGTGACCCACCCCTGAGGGGTCACGTGACCAACCCCTGAGGGGTCATGTGACCCACCCCTGAGGGGTCAGGTGACCCACCCCTGAGGGGTCTCGTGACCCACCCTTTTGGGGTCACGTGACCCACCCTTGTGGGGTCCCGTGACCCACCCTTGAGGGGTCTCGTGACCCACCCTTGGGAGGTCACGTGCCCCACCCTTGAGGGGTCACATGACCCACCTTGAGAGGTCACAGCAGTTTTACAGGGTCCCTGCGCACCTGTTCGGGGAAACAGAAGCCCTCCCTGCCACTCAGAGGACCGCGCGATTTCCCACAGGCCACACTGCCTAGCAGCACCTTCAGCCCCGCACAGACAGTGTGCTAAGGACAGACTTGGGTACCGGGGGCATGGGCGAGGGATTTCCTATGGAACTCTCAAAGGGTCCGGTGCCCTGTGTGGCCCGGTGAGTGCCCATGCCGTTACTTTACCCCGCAGGACACTTGCATCCAGCAATAAGCAGCCCTCTGCCTCCACGGGCTCAAACACCTGGGCCCGTTGTGCGAGCACCTGGCGTATGTGCAGACAAACCCGCAGACCCCTCTGGCCCGAACCCACCACTGCGAAGATCCCCCTTTTCTTCCATCCTTAAAGGGGTCACGCTTGAGGAGTGGAGGAACATGGGGAGGCCCCAGGAGATGGCTTTTCTCCGAGCCGCGGCTGGCTCGTTTCGGGCCCATACGTGGGCCGCGCATGCCCACTCAGGCTCCCAAGCACACGCCTCCCTCGGCTCACCTGACCCACCCTTTAGAGGTCACAGCAATTCCACAGGGTCCCTGGGCACCTGTCCGTGGACACAGGAGCCCTCCCTGCCACCCAGGGGACCGCGCGATTTCCCATGGGCCACACTTCCCAGCAGCTCTCCCAGCTCCTCAGAGACAGTGTGCGCAGGAAAGACTTGGGGACCGGGGGCCTGGGCGGGGGATTTTCCCGGGGGCTGTCTGATGGCCAGGCGTCCACTCTCGCCCGGTGAGTGTCCAAGCCGTCCCTTGACCCCCGCAGGAGACCTGATTCCTGCCATAAGCGGCCCTTTAGCGACATGGGGCCGGGACACCTGGGCCCGGTGTGCCAGCAACGGCCTACATGGAGGCAAACAAACAGACACCTCAGGCCCGACCCAACCACTGCGAAGATCCCCCTTTTCTTCCATCCGTAAAGGGGTCACGCTTGAGGAGTGGAAGAACATGGGGAGGCCCCCAGGAGATGGCTTTTCTCCGAGCCGCGGCTGGCTCGTTTCGGGCCTATACGTGGGCCGCGCGTGCGCACTCAGGCTCCCCACGCAAGCCTCCCTCGGGTCACGGGACCCACCCTTGAGGTGTCTCCTGACCTACCCTTGAGGGGTCACGTGACCCACCCCCGAGGGGTCTCCTGACCCACCCCTGAGGGGTCACGTGACCCACCCCCGAGGGGTCTCGTGACCCACCCCCGAGGGGTCACGTGACCCACCCCCGAGGGGTCACGTTACCCACCCCCGAGGGGTCTCGTGACCCACCCCCGAGGGGTCACGTGACCCACCCCCGAGGGGTCTCGTGACCCACCCCCGAGGGGTCACGTGACCCACCCCCGAGGGGTCTCGTGACCCACCCCCGAGGGGTCACGTGACCCACCCCCGAGGGGTCTCGTGACCCACCCCCGAGGGGTCTCGTGACCCACCTCCGAGGGGTCTCGTGACCCAACCCTGAGGGGTCAGGTGACCCACCTCTGAGGGGTCTCGTGACCCACCCTTTTGGGGTCACGTGACCCACCCTTGTGGGGTCCCGTGACCCACCCTTGAGGGGTCTCGTGACCCACCCTTGGGAGGTCACGTGCCCCACCCTTGAGGGGTCACATGACCCACCTTGAGAGGTCACAGCAGTTTTACAGGGTCCCTGCGCACCTCTCCGGGGAAACAGAAGCCCTCCCTGCCACTCAGAGGACCGCGCGATTTCCCACAGGCCACACTGCCTAGCAGCACCTTCAGCCCCGCACAGACAGTGTGCTAAGGACAGACTTGGGTACCGGGGGCATGGGCGGGGGATTTCCCATGGAACTCTCTAAGGGTCCGGTGCCCTGTGTGGCCCGGGGAGTGCCCATGCCGTTACTTTACCCCGCAGGACACTTGCATCCAGCAATAAGCAGCCCTCTGCCTCCACGGGGCTCAAACACCTGGGCGGTGTGCGGGCACCTGGCGTACGTGGAGGCAAACCCGCAGAGCCCTCTGGCCCGAACCCACCACTGCGAAGATCCCCCTTTTCTTCCATCCGTAAAGGGGTCACGCTTGAGGAGTGGAAGAACATGGGGAGGCCCCCAGGAGATGGCTTTTCTCCGAGCCGCGGCTGGCTCGTTTCGGGCCCATACGTGGGCCGCGCATGCGCACTCAGGCTCCCAAGCACACGCCTCCCTCGGCTCACCTGACCCACCCTTTAGAGGTCACAGCAGTTTCACAGGGTCCCTGGGCACCTGTCCGTGGACACAGGAGCCCTCCCTGCCACCTAGAGGACCACGCGATTTCCGCTGGGGAACACTGCCCGGAAGCACTCCCAGCCTCGCACAGACACTGTGCGCAGGATAGACTTGTGGACCAGGGGCCTGGGCGGGGAATTTTCCAGGGAACTCTCTAAAGGCCAGGTGCCCTCTGTCGCCCTGGGAGTGCCCACGCCGTCCCTTAACCCTGCAGGACACTATCATCCAGCAATAAGCAGCCCTCTGCCTCCACGGGGCTCAAACACCTGGGCCCGTTGTGCGAGCACCTGGCGTATGTGCGGACAAACCCGCAGACCCCTCTGGCCCGAACCCACCACTGCGAAGATCCCCCTTTTCTTCCATCCGTAAAGGGGTCACGCTTGAGGAGTGGAAGAACATGGGCAGGCCCCCAGGAGATGGCTTTTCTCCGAGCCGCGGCTGGCTCGTTTCGGACCCATACGTGGGCCGCGCATGCGCACTCAGGCTCCCAAGCACACCCCTCCCTCGGCTCACCTGACCCACCCTTTAGAGGTCACAGCAATTCCACAGGGTACCTGGGCACCTGTCCGTGGACACAGGAGCCCTCCCTGCCACCCAGGGGACCGCGCGATTTCCCATGGGCCACACTTCCCAGCAGCTCTCCCAGCTCCTCAGAGACAGTGTGCGCAGGAAAGACTTGGGGACCGGGGGCCTGGGCGGGGGATTTTCCAGGGGGCTGTCTGATGGCCAGGCGTCCTCTCTCGCCCGGTGAGTGTCCAAGCCGTCCCTTGACCCCCGCAGGAGACCTGATTCCTGCCATAAGCGGCCCTCTAGCCACATGGGGCCGGGACACCTGGGCCCGGTGTGCCAGCAACTGGCCTACATGGAGGCAAACAAACAGACACCTCTGGCCCGACCCCACCACTGCGAAGATCCCCCTTTTCTTCCATCCGTAAAGGGGTCACGCTTGAGGAGTAGAAGAACATGGGGAGGCCCCCAGGAGATGGCTTTTCTCCGAGCCGCGGCTGGCTCGTTTCGGGCCTATACGTGGGCCGCGCGTGCGCACTCAGGCTCCCCACGCAAGCCTCCCTCGGGTCACGGGACCCACCCTTGAGGTGTCTCCTGACCTACACTTGAGGGGTCACGTGACCCACCCCTGAGGGGTCTCGTGACCCACCCCTGAGGGGTCACGTGACCCACCCCCGAGGGGTCTCGTGACCCACCCCCGAGGGGTCACGTGACCAACCCCCGAGGGGTCACGTGACGCACCCCGAGGGGTCTCGTGACCCACCCCTGAGGGGTCACGTGACCAACCCCCGAGGGGTCACGTGACCCAACCCTGAGGGGTCACGTGACCAACACCCGAGGGGTCACGTGACCCACCCCCGAGGGGTCTCGTGACCCACCCCTGAGGGGTCACGTGACCAACCCCCGAGGGGTCACGTGACCCAACCCTGAGGGGTCACGTGACCCACCCCTGAGGGGTCACGTGACCAACCCCCGAGGGGTCACGTGACCCAACCCTGAGGGGTCAGGTGACACACCTCTGAGGGGTCTCGTGACCCACCCTTTTGGGGTCACGTGACCCACCCTTGTGGGGTCTCATGACCCACCCTTGGGAGGTCACGTGCCCCACCCTTGAGGGGTCACATGACCCACCTTGAGAGGTCACAGCAGTTTTACAGGGTCCCTGCGCACCTGTTCGGGGAAACAGAAGCCCTCCCTGCCACTCAGAGGACCGCGCGATTTCCCACAGGCCACACTGCCTAGCAGCACCTTCAGCCCCGCACAGACAGTGTGCTAAGGACAGACTTGGGTACCGGGGGCATGGGCGGGGGATTTCCCATGGAACTCTCTAAGGGTCCGGTGCCCTGTGTGGCCCGGGGAGTGCCCATGCCGTTACTTTACCCCGCAGGACACTTGCATCCAGCAATAAGCAGCCCTCTGCCTCCACGGGGCTCAAACACCTGGGCCCGGTGTGCGGGCACCTGGCGTACGTGGAGGCAAACCCGCAGAGCCCTCTGGCCCGAACCCACCACTGCGAAGATCCCCCTTTTCTTCCATCCGTAAAGGGGTCACGCTTGAGGAGTGGAAGAACATGGGGAGGCCCCCAGGAGATGGCTTTTCTCCGAGCCGCGGCTGGCTCGTTTCGGGCCCATACGTGGGCCGCGCATGCGCACTCAGGCTCCCAAGCACACGCCTCCCTCGGCTCACCTGACCCACCCTTTAGAGGTCACAGCAGTTTCACAGGGTCCCTGGGCACCTGTCCGTGGACACAGGAGCCCTCCCTGCCACCTAGAGGACCACGCGATTTCCGCTGGGGAACACTGCCCGGAAGCACTCCCAGCCTCGCACAGACACTGTGCGCAGGATAGACTTGTGGACCAGGGGCCTGGGCGGGGAATTTTCCAGGGAACTCTCTAAAGGCCAGGTGCCCTCTGTCGCCCTGGGAGTGCCCACGCCGTCCCTTAACCCTGCAGGACACTATCATCCAGCAATAAGCAGCCCTCTGCCTCCACGGGGCTCAAACACCTGGGCCCGTTGTGCGAGCACCTGGCGTACGTGCAGACAAACCCGCAGACCCCTCTGGCCCGAACCCACCACTGCGAAGATCCCCCTTTTCTTCCATCCTTAAAGGAGTCACGCTTGAGGAGTGGAGGAACATGGGGAGGCCCCAGGAGATGGCTTTTCTCCGAGCCGCGGCTGGCTCGTTTCGGGCCCATACGTGGGCCGCGCATGCGCACTCAGGCTCCCAAGCACACGCCTCCCTCGGCTCACCTGACCCACCCTTTAGAGGTCACAGCAATTCCACAGGGTCCCTGGGCACCTGTCCGTGGACACAGGAGCCCTCCCTGCCACCCAGGGGACTGCGGGATTTCCCATGGGCCACACTTCCCAGCAGCTCTCCCAGCTCCTCAGAGACAGTGTGCGCAGGAAAGACTTGGGGACCGGGGGCCTGGGCGGGGGATTTTCCAGGGGGCTGTCTGATGGCCAGGCGTCCTCTCTCGCCCGGTGAGTGTCCAAGCCGTCCCTTGACCCCCGCAGGAGACCTGATTCCTGCCATAAGCGGCCCTCTAGCCACATGGGGCCGGGACACCTGGGCCCGGTGTGCCAGCAACTGGCCTACATGGAGGCAAACAAACAGACACCTCTGGCCCGACCCCACCACTGCGAAGATCCCCCTTTTCTTCCATCCATAAAGGGGTCACGCTTGAGGAGTAGAAGAACATGGGGAGGCCCCCAGGAGATGGCTTTTCTCCGAGCCGCGGCTGGCTCGTTTCGGGCCTATACGTGGGCCGCGCGTGCGCACTCAGGCTCCCCACGCAAGCCTCCCTCGGGTCACGGGACCCACCCTTGAGGTGTCTCCTGACCTACACTTGAGGGGTCACGTGACCCACCCCTGAGGGGTCTCGTGACCCACCCCTGAGGGGTCACGTGACCCACCCCCGAGGGGTCTCGTGACCCACCCCCGAGGGGTCACGTGACCAACCCCCGAGGGGTCACGTGACGCACCCCCGAGGGGTCTCGTGACCCACCCCTGAGGGGTCACGTGACCAACCCCCGAGGGGTCACGTGACCCAACCCTGAGGGGTCACGTGACCAACACCCGAGGGGTCACGTGACCCACCCCCGAGGGGTCTCGTGACCCACCCCTGAGGGGTCACGTGACCAACCCCCGAGGGGTCACGTGACCCAACCCTGAGGGGTCACGTGACCCACCCCTGAGGGGTCACGTGACCAACCCCCGAGGGGTCACGTGACCCAACCCTGAGGGGTCAGGTGACACACCTCTGAGGGGTCTCGTGACCCACCCTTTTGGGGTCACGTGACCCACCCTTGTGGGGTCTCATGACCCACCCTTGGGAGGTCACGTGCCCCACCCTTGAGGGGTCACATGACCCACCTTGAGAGGTCACAGCAGTTTTACAGGGTCCCTGCGCACCTGTTCGGGGAAACAGAAGCCCTCCCTGCCACTCAGAGGACCGCGCGATTTCCCACAGGCCACACTGCCTAGCAGCACCTTCAGCCCCGCACAGACAGTGTGCTAAGGACAGACTTGGGTACCGGGGGCATGGGCGGGGGATTTCCCATGGAACTCTCTAAGGGTCCGGTGCCCTGTGTGGCCCGGGGAGTGCCCATGCCGTTACTTTACCCCGCAGGACACTTGCATCCAGCAATAAGCAGCCCTCTGCCTCCACGGGGCTCAAACACCTGGGCCCGGTGTGCGGGCACCTGGCGTA
Source organism: Desmodus rotundus (assembly GCF_022682495.2). NCBI lineage: Eukaryota > Metazoa > Chordata > Mammalia > Chiroptera > Phyllostomidae > Desmodus > Desmodus rotundus. The sequence goes on along the minus strand of NW_026527620.1, from coordinate 65 downwards.
CGTGGAGGCAAACCCGCAGAGCCCTCTGGCCCGAACCCACCACTGCGAAGATCCCCCTTTTCTTC
>NW_026527619.1:0-18583 GCF_022682495.2 Desmodus rotundus | reverse complement strand
CCTCCGGGGTGTCGGCCGCCAGGCGAAACCCGGGAGGCGCAGGCGGCGCCTCCGGGGCCCTGCCGCCGCGAGGAGGCGCCCCGGGCTCCCTGGGGCTGAGGCGGCGTGGCCTCGGCGGGCGCCACCGTTGGCCGGCAAAGCCGGGGGGGGGGGGGTGGGGTGGCGGGGGGGGGGGGGGCCCGGGCGGAGCCTGGCAGCCCCGGTAACCCTGGCCACCCGCGGACCTTCCTGCCCGCTGGCGGCCGCCCGTCCGGTCTGGCCTTGGATCCGGGCCCCGGGGGCAGGGGCGAGGTCCACCAGGGGGCTCCGCCGGGATGAGCCCCCACCCGAGGCCTCGCACCCGGCCGCCAGGGAAACCCGGAGGAGAGTGCTGGCCCGGCCGTCATGCGCCGCGTTTCACACAGGCCACCGCGCAGGATTCTCCGCGTGTCGGGCCCCCGCCCGAGCGGGACCCGGGACAGGAAAGGGTTGCGTTGGGCTGTCTGACTCGCGCCGAGAGAACTCGGGCCGGGCCCCAGGCCCCAGGCCCCACACGGACACTTCCCGTGCGCTGCCCCTCCGGGGCCGCGTGCGCAGTGGGCGCTGGTTCGCCCCGGAAGGCGCGGCGCTGGACGCGGGGCTAGGAGCCCTAGGTCGCCAGACACGGCGACCTCAGGCAGTGAGGCGATGGACGTCCGTTGTCCTCACTGGCGTTCGGCCACGCCGTGGGCCCGGAACCCCCGGTGGGGCCCGCGCACGTACCCGGCCAGGCGCGTGACCTGGCACAAGCCTCGGTCCGCTCCCACCGGCCCGCTCCCCGGTGCGAGACAGGCCGACGTGCAGTCGGCCCCAGGGATGTGCTCACACACGAGAGGCCGCACCACTGCACGAATGAAGGGCAGCTAGAGCGAGGCGCAAATGACGCATGCTTGAATGAATGGACGGCCGGCCGGGGCCGGTCGGGTTAGAGACAGAATGATAAGGCGAGCTTCCCGGGTGCGGCTGCCGACACAGCGGCCCTCACGGAGCCCTTCGCTGTGTCGGCGGGTGTCCGGGAACCCCGCCCCGCACCCCAGCTCGCCCACCGTGACGCTGGAGCACCCGAGGGAGTACTGACTGCCTGAGACTGGGGCGGGCGAGCGGCTGGGGGGCGATGCACCTCACCGTCGGGTTGTGCCCTCCGAGTTCGCCCGCCGCCTTCGGCCTGCCCCCCAGCCTTCAATGCCCGTGCGGTGGGAACGGGCCAGGGGGCCGGGACAAGAGGGAAAGTCCGGGGCACGGTGGCACGGCTAGCTGGGAAGCAACGCCTCGGGAGAGCCAGGACGGGCCCCGGGCCCAGCGGGGGTTCCCCCCACCTTTTGGCGGATCTGGGCCACACGCGAGGAAGAGGAGCTGTCGCGGGCCACACATTAAACAGAGAAACAATAAGGAAGGGGAAATCATGTCATAATGTTTGCAGCACGTGGACGATTTTGCCTCGGGCAGCACCGAGAGCCACGCGCGGCCGGCCCGCGCCTCGGACAGCCTCGGACAGCCTCGGACAGCCTCGGACAGCCTCGGGGAGAGACGCGCGTCCACCAGGGGGGGCAGTGCGGCTGCGACGAGGGTGGGTGGAGTGGGAGGCGGGGACGGCCTGGCCGCCCAGACACGCGTGCGTGGAGAGGGGTCCCACCCCCGGACTCTGCTACTGCTCCGGAGGCCTTCCCAGGGCTCCTGCCTCCTCCTACGCCCGAGGAGGCCCCGTGCCGCGCCACCGCCTCCCCGACACGACACGCAGCGACAGGCGAGCCCCGTGTGGAAGGCTGGGGCGGTTTCTGCCGCCTCCCGGGGCCGGCGTCCCGGCACAAAGGGCGAAGGGGGCGGCCAGGCTGTGGGGGCCGGCGGCGTTTCCGGAGCAGCAGGGAGGTCAAGGGCAGTCTTCCGGGGCTCGGCCTCGGGCTCCCGTCCACGGCGGTCGCGGCGAGGGCCTGCGGCCGCAGGCACCGCCGCTCCGGGGCCCGGAGGGGACTCGGGAGGCCGAAGGCGGAAGCCAGCCCACCTCCGGGGTGTCCCCCGCCACGCGAAACCCGGGAGGCGGAGGCGGGCTCCGGGGCCGGGCCGCGGCGAAGAGGCGCCCCGGGCCCCGTGGGGCTGAGGGGGCGTGGCCTCGGCGGCGCCACCGTTCGCCCGCAGCTGCTGGGCGCCGGGCGGAGCCCGGCAACCCTGGTAACCATGGCAACCCGCGGACGTTCCTTCCGGGTCGCGAGGCGCCCCGGCCGGTCTCGCGCTGGGGAGAACTCTGGAGGCCGAAGCCGGCCGCCGGCCCACCTCCGGGGTGTCCGCCGCCACGCGAACCCCGGGGTTCGGAGGCGGCGCCTCCGGGGACCTGCCGGGGCGAGGGGGCGCCCAGCGTTCCGTGGGGCTGAGGGGCCGTGGCCTCGCGGGGGCCACCGTTCGCTGGCCACGCTGGGCGCCTAGCGCCGCCTAGCAACCCTGGTAACCATGGCAACCCGCGGACGTTCCTTCCGGGTCGCGAGGCGCCCGGCCGGCCTCGCGCCGGAGAGAACTCGGGAGGCCGAAGCCGGCCGCTACCCCACCTCCGGGGTGTCGGCCGCCAGGCGAAACCCGGGAGGCGCAGGCGGCGCCTCCGGGGCCCTGCCGCCGCGAGGAGGCGCCCCGGGCTCCCTGGGGCTGAGGGGGCGTGGCCTCGGCGGGCGCCACCGTTGGCCGGCAAAGCCGGGGGGGGGGGGTGGCGGGGGGGGGGGGGGCCCGGGCGGAGCCTGGCAGCCCCGGTAACCCTGGCCACCCGCGGACCTTCCTGCCCGCTGGCGGCCGCCCGTCCGGTCTGGCCTTGGATCCGGGCCCCGGGGGCAGGGGCGAGGTCCACCAGGGGGCTCCGCCGGGATGAGCCCCCACCCGAGGCCTCGCACCCGGCCGCCAGGGAAACCCGGAGGAGAGTGCTGGCCCGGCCGTCATGCGCCGCGTTTCACACAGGCCACCGCGCAGGATTCTCCGCGTGTCGGGCCCCCGCCCGTGCGGGACCCGGGACAGGAAAGGGTTGCGTTGGGCTGTCTGACTCGCGCCGAGAGAACTCGGGCCGGGCCCCAGGCCCCAGGCCCCACACGGACACTTCCCGTGCGCTGCCCCTCCGGGGCCGCGTGCGCAGTGGGCGCTGGTTCGCCCCGGAAGGCGCGGCGCTGGACGCGGGGCTAGGAGCCCTAGGTCGCCAGACACGGCGACCTCAGGCAGTGAGGCGATGGACGTCCGTTGTCCTCACTGGCGTTCGGCCACGCCGTGGGCCCGGAACCCCCGGTGGGGCCCGCGCACGTACCCGGCCAGGCGCGTGACCTGGCACAAGCCTCGGTCCGCTCCCACCGGCCCGCTCCCCGGTGCGAGACAGGCCGACGTGCAGTCGGCCCCAGGGATGTGCTCACACACGAGAGGCCGCACCACTGCACGAATGAAGGGCAGCTAGAGCGAGGCGCAAATGACGCATGCTTGAATGAATGGACGGCCGGCCGGGGCCGGTCGGGTTAGAGACAGAATGATAAGGCGAGCTTCCCGGGTGCGGCTGCCGACACAGCGGCCCTCACGGAGCCCTTCGCTGTGTCGGCGGGTGTCCGGGAACCCCGCCCCGCACCCCAGCTCGCCCACCGTGACGCTGGAGCACCCGAGGGAGTACTGACTGCCTGAGACTGGGGCGGGCGAGCGGCTGGGGGGCGATGCACCTCACCGTCGGGTTGTGCCCTCCGAGTTCGCCCGCCGCCTTCGGCCTGCCCCCCAGCCTTCAATGCCCGTGCGGTGGGAACGGGCCAGGGGGCCGGGACAAGAGGGAAAGTCCGGGGCACGGTGGCACGGCTAGCTGGGAAGCAACGCCTCGGGAGAGCCAGGACGGGCCCCGGGCCCAGCGGGGGTTCCCCCCACCTTTTGGCGGATCTGGGCCACACGCGAGGAAGAGGAGCTGTCGCGGGCCACACATTAAACAGAGAAACAATAAGGAAGGGGAAATCATGTCATAATGTTTGCAGCACGTGGACGATTTTGCCTCGGGCAGCACCGAGAGCCACGCGCGGCCGGCCCGCGCCTCGGACAGCCTCGGACAGCCTCGGACAGCCTCGGACAGCCTCGGGGAGAGACGCGCGTCCACCAGGGGGGGCAGTGCGGCTGCGACGAGGGTGGGTGGAGTGGGAGGCGGGGACGGCCTGGCCGCCCAGACACGCGTGCGTGGAGAGGGGTCCCACCCCCGGACTCTGCTACTGCTCCGGAGGCCTTCCCAGGGCTCCTGCCTCCTCCTACGCCCGAGGAGGCCCCGTGCCGCGCCACCGCCTCCCCGACACGACACGCAGCGACAGGCGAGCCCCGTGTGGAAGGCTGGGGCGGTTTCTGCCGCCTCCCGGGGCCGGCGTCCCGGCACAAAGGGTGGAGGGGGCGGCCAGGCTGTGGGGGCCGGCGGCGTTTCCGGAGCAGCAGGGAGGTCAAGGGCAGTCTTCCGGGGCTCGGCCTCGGGCTCCCGTCCACGGCGGTCGCGGCGAGGGCCTGCGGCCGCAGGCACCGCCGCTCCGGGGCCCGGAGAGGACTCGGGAGGCCGAAGGCGGAAGCCAGCCCACCTCCGGGGTGTCCCCCGCCACGCGAAACCCGGGAGGCGGAGGCGGCCCCTCCGGGGCCGGGCCGCGGCGAAGAGGCGCCCCGGGCCCCGTGGGGCTGAGGGGGCGTGGCCTCGGCGGCGCCGCCGTTCGCCCGCAGCTGCTGGGCGCCGGGCGGAGCCCGGCAACCCTGGTAACCATGGCAACCCGCGGACGTTCCTTCCGGGTCGCGAGGCGCCCCGGCCGGTCTCGCGCTGGGGAGAACTCTGGAGGCCGAAGCCGGCCGCCGGCCCACCTCCGGGGTGTCCGCCGCCACGCGAACCCCGGGGTTCGGAGGCGGCGCCTCCGGGGACCTGCCGGGGCGAGGGGGCGCCCAGCGTTCCGTGGGGCTGAGGGGCCGTGGCCTCGCGGGGGCCACCGTTCGCTGGCCACGCTGGGCGCCTAGCGCCGCCTAGCAACCCTGGTAACCATGGCAACCCGCGGACGTTCCTTCCGGGTCGCGAGGCGCCCGGCCGGCCTCGCGCCGGAGAGAACTCGGGAGGCCGAAGCCGGGCCGCTACTCCACCTCCGGGGTGTCGGCCGCCAGGCGAAACCCGGGAGGCGCAGGCGGCGCCTCCGGGGCCCTGCCGCCGCGAGGAGGCGCCCCGGGCTCCCTGGGGCTGAGGCGGCGTGGCCTCGGCGGGCGCCACCGTTGGCCGGCAAAGCCGGGGGGGGGGGGTGGGGTGGCGGGGGGGGGGGGGGGCCCGGGCGGAGCCTGGCAGCCCCGGTAACCCTGGCCACCCGCGGACCTTCCTGCCCGCTGGCGGCCGCCCGTCCGGTCTGGCCTTGGATCCGGGCCCCGGGGGCAGGGGCGAGGTCCACCAGGGGGCTCCGCCGGGATGAGCCCCCACCCGAGGCCTCGCACCCGGCCGCCAGGGAAACCCGGAGGAGAGTGCTGGCCCGGCCGTCATGCGCCGCGTTTCACACAGGCCACCGCGCAGGATTCTCCGCGTGTCGGGCCCCCGCCCGTGCGGGACCCGGGACAGGAAAGGGTTGCGTTGGGCTGTCTGACTCGCGCCGAGAGAACTCGGGCCGGGCCCCAGGCCCCAGGCCCCACACGGACACTTCCCGTGCGCTGCCCCTCCGGGGCCGCGTGCGCAGTGGGCGCTGGTTCGCCCCGGAAGGCGCGGCGCTGGACGCGGGGCTAGGAGCCCTAGGTCGCCAGACACGGCGACCTCAGGCAGTGAGGCGATGGACGTCCGTTGTCCTCACTGGCGTTCGGCCACGCCGTGGGCCCGGAACCCCCGGTGGGGCCCGCGCACGTACCCGGCCAGGCGCGTGACCTGGCACAAGCCTCGGTCCGCTCCCACCGGCCCGCTCCCCGGTGCGAGACAGGCCGACGTGCAGTCGGCCCCAGGGATGTGCTCACACACGAGAGGCCGCACCAGTGCACGAATGAAGGGCAGCTAGAGCGAGGCGCAAATGACGCATGCTTGAATGAATGGACGGCCGGCCGGGGCCGGTCGGGTTAGAGACAGAATGATAAGGCGAGCTTCCCGGGTGCGGCTGCCGACACAGCGGCCCTCACGGAGCCCTTCGCTGTGTCGGCGGGTGTCCGGGAACCCCGCCCCGCACCCCAGCTCGCCCACCGTGACGCTGGAGCACCCGAGGGAGTACTGACTGCCTGAGACTGGGGCGGGCGAGCGGCTGGGGAGCGATGCACCTCACCGTCGGGTTGTGCCCTCCGAGTTCGCCCGCCGCCTTCGGCCTGCCCCCCAGCCTTCAATGCCCGTGCGGTGGGAACGGGCCAGGGGGCCGGGACAAGAGGGAAAGTCCGGGGCACGGTGGCACGGCTAGCTGGGAAGCAACGCCTCGGGAGAGCCAGGACGGGCCCCGGGCCCAGCGGGGGTTCCCCCCACCTTTTGGCGGATCTGGGCCACACGCGAGGAAGAGGAGCTGTCGCGGGCCACACATTAAACAGAGAAACAATAAGGAAGGGGAAATCATGTCATAATGTTTGCAGCACGTGGACGATTTTGCCTCGGGCAGCACCGAGAGCCACGCGCGGCCGGCCCGCGCCTCGGACAGCCTCGGACAGCCTCGGACAGCCTCGGACAGCCTCGGACAGCCTCGGGGAGAGACGCGCGTCCACCAGGGGGGGCAGTGCGGCTGCGACGAGGGTGGGTGGAGTGGGAGGCGGGGACGGCCTGGCCGCCCAGACACGCGTGCGTGGAGAGGGGTCCCACCCCCGGACTCTGCTACTGCTCCGGAGGCCTTCCCAGGGCTCCTGCCTCCTCCTACGCCCGAGGAGGCCCCGTGCCGCGCCACCGCCTCCCCGACACGACACGCAGCGACAGGCGAGCCCCGTGTGGAAGGCTGGGGCGGTTTCTGCCGCCTCCCGGGGCCGGCGTCCCGGCACAAAGGGCGGAGGGGGCGGCCAGGCTGTGGGGGCCGGCGGCGTTTCCGGAGCAGCAGGGAGGTCAAGGGCAGTCTTCCGGGGCTCGGCCTCGGGCTCCCGTCCACGGCGGTCGCGGCGAGGGCCTGCGGCCGCAGGCACCGCCGCTCCGGGGCCCGGAGAGGACTCGGGAGGCCGAAGGCGGAAGCCAGCCCACCTCCGGGGTGTCCCCCGCCACGCGAAACCCGGGAGGCGGAGGCGGCCCCTCCGGGGCCGGGCCGCGGCGAAGAGGCGCCCCGGGCCCCGTGGGGCTGAGGGGGCGTGGCCTCGGCGGCGCCACCGTTCGCCCGCAGCTGCTGGGCGCCGGGCGGAGCCCGGCAACCCTGGTAACCATGGCAACCCGCGGACGTTCCTTCCGGGTCGCGAGGCGCCCCGGCCGGTCTCGCGCTGGGGAGAACTCTGGAGGCCGAAGCCGGCCGCCGGCCCACCTCCGGGGTGTCCGCCGCCACGCGAACCCCGGGGTTCGGAGGCGGCGCCTCCGGGGACCTGCCGGGGCGAGGGGGCGCCCAGCGTTCCGTGGGGCTGAGGGGCCGTGGCCTCGCGGGGGCCACCGTTCGCTGGCCACGCTGGGCGCCTAGCGCCGCCTAGCAACCCTGGTAACCATGGCAACCCGCGGACGTTCCTTCCGGGTCGCGAGGCGCCCGGCCGGCCTCGCGCCGGAGAGAACTCGGGAGGCCGAAGCCGGGCCGCTACTCCACCTCCGGGGTGTCGGCCGCCAGGCGAAACCCGGGAGGCGCAGGCGGCGCCTCCGGGGCCCTGCCGCCGCGAGGAGGCGCCCCGGGCTCCCTGGGGCTGAGGCGGCGTGGCCTCGGCGGGCGCCACCGTTGGCCGGCAAAGCCGGGGGGGGGGGGTGGGGTGGCGGGGGGGGGGGGGGCCCGGGCGGAGCCTGGCAGCCCCGGTAACCCTGGCCACCCGCGGACCTTCCTGCCCGCTGGCGGCCGCCCGTCCGGTCTGGCCTTGGATCCGGGCCCCGGGGGCAGGGGCGAGGTCCACCAGGGGGCTCCGCCGGGATGAGCCCCCACCCGAGGCCTCGCACCCGGCCGCCAGGGAAACCCGGAGGAGAGTGCTGGCCCGGCCGTCATGCGCCGCGTTTCACACAGGCCACCGCGCAGGATTCTCCGCGTGTCGGGCCCCCGCCCGAGCGGGACCCGGGACAGGAAAGGGTTGCGTTGGGCTGTCTGACTCGCGCCGAGAGAACTCGGGCCGGGCCCCAGGCCCCAGGCCCCACACGGACACTTCCCGTGCGCTGCCCCTCCGGGGCCGCGTGCGCAGTGGGCGCTGGTTCGCCCCGGAAGGCGCGGCGCTGGACGCGGGGCTAGGAGCCCTAGGTCGCCAGACACGGCGACCTCAGGCAGTGAGGCGATGGACGTCCGTTGTCCTCACTGGCGTTCGGCCACGCCGTGGGCCCGGAACCCCCGGTGGGGCCCGCGCACGTACCCGGCCAGGCGCGTGACCTGGCACAAGCCTCGGTCCGCTCCCACCGGCCCGCTCCCCGGTGCGAGACAGGCCGACGTGCAGTCGGCCCCAGGGATGTGCTCACACACGAGAGGCCGCACCACTGCACGAATGAAGGGCAGCTAGAGCGAGGCGCAAATGACGCATGCTTGAATGAATGGACGGCCGGCCGGGGCCGGTCGGGTTAGAGACAGAATGATAAGGCGAGCTTCCCGGGTGCGGCTGCCGACACAGCGGCCCTCACGGAGCCCTTCGCTGTGTCGGCGGGTGTCCGGGAACCCCGCCCCGCACCCCAGCTCGCCCACCGTGACGCTGGAGCACCCGAGGGAGTACTGACTGCCTGAGACTGGGGCGGGCGAGCGGCTGGGGGGCGATGCACCTCACCGTCGGGTTGTGCCCTCCGAGTTCGCCCGCCGCCTTCGGCCTGCCCCCCAGCCTTCAATGCCCGTGCGGTGGGAACGGGCCAGGGGGCCGGGACAAGAGGGAAAGTCCGGGGCACGGTGGCACGGCTAGCTGGGAAGCAACGCCTCGGGAGAGCCAGGACGGGCCCCGGGCCCAGCGGGGGTTCCCCCCACCTTTTGGCGGATCTGGGCCACACGCGAGGAAGAGGAGCTGTCGCGGGCCACACATTAAACAGAGAAACAATAAGGAAGGGGAAATCATGTCATAATGTTTGCAGCACGTGGACGATTTTGCCTCGGGCAGCACCGAGAGCCACGCGCGGCCGGCCCGCGCCTCGGACAGCCTCGGACAGCCTCGGACAGCCTCGGACAGCCTCGGGGAGAGACGCGCGTCCACCAGGGGGGGCAGTGCGGCTGCGACGAGGGTGGGTGGAGTGGGAGGCGGGGACGGCCTGGCCGCCCAGACACGCGTGCGTGGAGAGGGGTCCCACCCCCGGACTCTGCTACTGCTCCGGAGGCCTTCCCAGGGCTCCTGCCTCCTCCTACGCCCGAGGAGGCCCCGTGCCGCGCCACCGCCTCCCCGACACGACACGCAGCGACAGGCGAGCCCCGTGTGGAAGGCTGGGGCGGTTTCTGCCGCCTCCCGGGGCCGGCGTCCCGGCACAAAGGGCGAAGGGGGCGGCCAGGCTGTGGGGGCCGGCGGCGTTTCCGGAGCAGCAGGGAGGTCAAGGGCAGTCTTCCGGGGCTCGGCCTCGGGCTCCCGTCCACGGCGGTCGCGGCGAGGGCCTGCGGCCGCAGGCACCGCCGCTCCGGGGCCCGGAGGGGACTCGGGAGGCCGAAGGCGGAAGCCAGCCCACCTCCGGGGTGTCCCCCGCCACGCGAAACCCGGGAGGCGGAGGCGGGCTCCGGGGCCGGGCCGCGGCGAAGAGGCGCCCCGGGCCCCGTGGGGCTGAGGGGGCGTGGCCTCGGCGGCGCCACCGTTCGCCCGCAGCTGCTGGGCGCCGGGCGGAGCCCGGCAACCCTGGTAACCATGGCAACCCGCGGACGTTCCTTCCGGGTCGCGAGGCGCCCCGGCCGGTCTCGCGCTGGGGAGAACTCTGGAGGCCGAAGCCGGCCGCCGGCCCACCTCCGGGGTGTCCGCCGCCACGCGAACCCCGGGGTTCGGAGGCGGCGCCTCCGGGGACCTGCCGGGGCGAGGGGGCGCCCAGCGTTCCGTGGGGCTGAGGGGCCGTGGCCTCGCGGGGGCCACCGTTCGCTGGCCACGCTGGGCGCCTAGCGCCGCCTAGCAACCCTGGTAACCATGGCAACCCGCGGACGTTCCTTCCGGGTCGCGAGGCGCCCGGCCGGCCTCGCGCCGGAGAGAACTCGGGAGGCCGAAGCCGGCCGCTACCCCACCTCCGGGGTGTCGGCCGCCAGGCGAAACCCGGGAGGCGCAGGCGGCGCCTCCGGGGCCCTGCCGCCGCGAGGAGGCGCCCCGGGCTCCCTGGGGCTGAGGGGGCGTGGCCTCGGCGGGCGCCACCGTTGGCCGGCAAAGCCGGGGGGGGGGGTGGCGGGGGGGGGGGGCCCGGGCGGAGCCTGGCAGCCCCGGTAACCCTGGCCACCCGCGGACCTTCCTGCCCGCTGGCGGCCGCCCGTCCGGTCTGGCCTTGGATCCGGGCCCCGGGGGCAGGGGCGAGGTCCACCAGGGGGCTCCGCCGGGATGAGCCCCCACCCGAGGCCTCGCACCCGGCCGCCAGGGAAACCCGGAGGAGAGTGCTGGCCCGGCCGTCATGCGCCGCGTTTCACACAGGCCACCGCGCAGGATTCTCCGCGTGTCGGGCCCCCGCCCGTGCGGGACCCGGGACAGGAAAGGGTTGCGTTGGGCTGTCTGACTCGCGCCGAGAGAACTCGGGCCGGGCCCCAGGCCCCAGGCCCCACACGGACACTTCCCGTGCGCTGCCCCTCCGGGGCCGCGTGCGCAGTGGGCGCTGGTTCGCCCCGGAAGGCGCGGCGCTGGACGCGGGGCTAGGAGCCCTAGGTCGCCAGACACGGCGACCTCAGGCAGTGAGGCGATGGACGTCCGTTGTCCTCACTGGCGTTCGGCCACGCCGTGGGCCCGGAACCCCCGGTGGGGCCCGCGCACGTACCCGGCCAGGCGCGTGACCTGGCACAAGCCTCGGTCCGCTCCCACCGGCCCGCTCCCCGGTGCGAGACAGGCCGACGTGCAGTCGGCCCCAGGGATGTGCTCACACACGAGAGGCCGCACCACTGCACGAATGAAGGGCAGCTAGAGCGAGGCGCAAATGACGCATGCTTGAATGAATGGACGGCCGGCCGGGGCCGGTCGGGTTAGAGACAGAATGATAAGGCGAGCTTCCCGGGTGCGGCTGCCGACACAGCGGCCCTCACGGAGCCCTTCGCTGTGTCGGCGGGTGTCCGGGAACCCCGCCCCGCACCCCAGCTCGCCCACCGTGACGCTGGAGCACCCGAGGGAGTACTGACTGCCTGAGACTGGGGCGGGCGAGCGGCTGGGGGGCGATGCACCTCACCGTCGGGTTGTGCCCTCCGAGTTCGCCCGCCGCCTTCGGCCTGCCCCCCAGCCTTCAATGCCCGTGCGGTGGGAACGGGCCAGGGGGCCGGGACAAGAGGGAAAGTCCGGGGCACGGTGGCACGGCTAGCTGGGAAGCAACGCCTCGGGAGAGCCAGGACGGGCCCCGGGCCCAGCGGGGGTTCCCCCCACCTTTTGGCGGATCTGGGCCACACGCGAGGAAGAGGAGCTGTCGCGGGCCACACATTAAACAGAGAAACAATAAGGAAGGGGAAATCATGTCATAATGTTTGCAGCACGTGGACGATTTTGCCTCGGGCAGCACCGAGAGCCACGCGCGGCCGGCCCGCGCCTCGGACAGCCTCGGACAGCCTCGGACAGCCTCGGACAGCCTCGGGGAGAGACGCGCGTCCACCAGGGGGGGCAGTGCGGCTGCGACGAGGGTGGGTGGAGTGGGAGGCGGGGACGGCCTGGCCGCCCAGACACGCGTGCGTGGAGAGGGGTCCCACCCCCGGACTCTGCTACTGCTCCGGAGGCCTTCCCAGGGCTCCTGCCTCCTCCTACGCCCGAGGAGGCCCCGTGCCGCGCCACCGCCTCCCCGACACGACACGCAGCGACAGGCGAGCCCCGTGTGGAAGGCTGGGGCGGTTTCTGCCGCCTCCCGGGGCCGGCGTCCCGGCACAAAGGGCGGAGGGGGCGGCCAGGCTGTGGGGGCCGGCGGCGTTTCCGGAGCAGCAGGGAGGTCAAGGGCAGTCTTCCGGGGCTCGGCCTCGGGCTCCCGTCCACGGCGGTCGCGGCGAGGGCCTGCGGCCGCAGGCACCGCCGCTCCGGGGCCCGGAGAGGACTCGGGAGGCCGAAGGCGGAAGCCAGCCCACCTCCGGGGTGTCCCCCGCCACGCGAAACCCGGGAGGCGGAGGCGGCCCCTCCGGGGCCGGGCCGCGGCGAAGAGGCGCCCCGGGCCCCGTGGGGCTGAGGGGGCGTGGCCTCGGCGGCGCCACCGTTCGCCCGCAGCTGCTGGGCGCCGGGCGGAGCCCGGCAACCCTGGTAACCATGGCAACCCGCGGACGTTCCTTCCGGGTCGCGAGGCGCCCCGGCCGGTCTCGCGCTGGGGAGAACTCTGGAGGCCGAAGCCGGCCGCCGGCCCACCTCCGGGGTGTCCGCCGCCACGCGAACCCCGGGGTTCGGAGGCGGCGCCTCCGGGGACCTGCCGCCGGGGGCGAGGGGGGCGCCCAGCGTTCCGTGGGGCTGAGGGCCGTGGCCTCGCGGGGGCCACCGTTCGCTGGCCACGCTGGGCGCCTAGCGCCGCCTAGCAACCCCTGGTAACCATGGCAACCCGCGGACGTTCCTTCCGGGTCGCGAGGCGCCCGGCCGGCCTCGCGCCGGAGAGAACTCGGGAGGCCGAAGCCGGCCGCTACCCCACCTCCGGGGTGTCGCCGCCAGGCGAAACCCGGGAGGCGCAGGCGGCGCCTCCGGGGCCCTGCCGCCGCGAGGAGGCGCCCCGGGCTCCCTGGGGGCTGAGGGGGCGTGGCCTCGGCGGGCGCCACCGTTGGCCGGCAAAGCCGGGGGGGGGGGGGGGTGGCGGGGGGGGGGGGCCCGGGCGGAGCCTGGCAGCCCCGGTAACCCTGGCCACCCGCGGACCTTCCTGCCCGCTGGCGGCCGCCCGTCCGGTCTGGCCTTGGATCCGGGCCCCGGTGGGCAGGGGCGAGGTCCACCAGGGGGCTCCGCCGGGATGAGCCCCCACCCGAGGCCTCGCACCCGGCCGCCAGGGAAACCCGGAGGAGAGTGCTGGCCCGCCGTCATGCGCCGCGTTTCACACAGGCCACCGCGCAGGATTCTCCGCGTGTCGGGCCCCCGCCCGAGCGGGACCCGGGACAGGAAAGGGTTGCGTTGGGCTGTCTGACTCGCGCCGAGAGAACTCGGGCCGGGCCCCAGGCCCCAGGCCCCACACGGGACACTTCCCGTGCGCTGCCCCTCCGGGGCCGCGTGCGCAGTGGGCGCTGGTTCGCCCCGGAAGGCGCGGCGCTGGACGCGGGGCTAGGAGCCCTAGGTCGCCAGACACGGCGACCTCAGGCAGTGAGGCGATGGACGTCCGTTGTCCTCACTGGCGTTCGGCCACGCCGTGGGCCCGGAACCCCCGGTGGGGCCCGCGCACGTACCCGGCCAGGCGCGTGACCTGGCACAAGCCTCGGTCCGCTCCACCGGCCCGCTCCCCGGTGCGAGACAGGCCGACGTGCAGTCGGCCCCAGGGATGTGCTCACACACGAGAGGCCGCACCAGTGCACGAATGAAGGGCAGCTAGAGCGAGGCGCAAATGACGCATGCTTGAATGAATGGACGGCCGGCCGGGGTCCGGTCGGGTTAGAGACAGAATGATAAGGCGAGCTTCCCGGGTGCGGCTGCCGACACAGCGGCCCTCACGGAGCCCTTCGCTGTGTCGGCGGGTGTCCGGGAACCCCGCCCCGCACCCCAGCTCGCCCACCGTGACGCTGGAGCACCCGAGGGAGTACTGACTGCCTGAGACTGGGGCGGGCGAAGCGGCTGGGGGGCGATGCACCTCACCGTCGGGTTGTGCCCTCCGAGTTCGCCCGCCGCCTTCGGCCTCCCCCCAGCCTTCAATGCCGTGCGGTGGGAACGGGCCAGGGGGCCGGGACAAGAGGGAAAGTCCGGGGCACGGTGGCACGGCTAGCTGGGAAGCAACGCCTCGGGAGAGCCAGGACGGGCCCCGGGCCCAGCGGGGGTTCCCCCCACCTTTTGGCGGATCTGGGCACACGCGAGGAAGAGGAGCTGTCGCGGGCCACACATTAAACAGAGAAACAATAAGGAAGGGGAAATCATGTCATAATGTTTGCAGCACGTGGACGATTTTGCCTCGGCAGCACCGAGAGCCACGCGCGGGCCGGCCCGCGCCTCGGACAGCCTCGGACAGCCTCGGACAGCCCTCGGACAGCCTCGGGGAGAGACGCGCGTCCACCAGGGGGGGCAGTGCGGCTGCGACGAGGGTGGGTGGAGTGGGAGGCGGGGACGGCCTGGCCAGCCCAGACACGCGTTGCGTGGAGAGGGGTCCCACCCCCGGACTCTGCTACTGCTCCGGAGGCCTTCCCAGGGCTCCTGCCTCCTCCTACGCCCGAGGAGGCCCCGTGCCGCGCCACCGCCTCCCCGACACGACACGCAGCGACAGGCGAGCCCCGTGTGGAAGGCTGGGGCGGGTTTCTGCCGCCTCCCGGGGCCGGCGTCCCGGCACAAAGGGGCGGAGGGGGCGGCCAGGCTGTGGGGGCCGGCGGCGTTTCCGGAGCAGCAGGGAGGTCAAGGGCAGTCTTCCGGGGCTCGGCCTCGGGCTCCCGTCCACGGCGGTCGCGGCGAGGGCCTGCGGCCGCAGCACCGCCGCTCCGGGGCCCGGAGAGGACTCGGGAGGCCGAAGGCGGAAGCCAGCCCACCTCCGGGGTGTCCCCCGCCACGCGAAACCCGGGAGGCGGGAGGCGGCCCCTCCGGGGCACGGGCCGCGGCGAAGAGGCGCCCCGGGGCCCCCGTGGGGGCTGAGGGGGCGTGGCCTCGGCGGCGCCACCGTTCGCCCGCAGCTGCTGGGCGCCGGGCGGAGCCCGGCAACCCTGGTAACCATGGCAACCCGCGGACGTTCCTTCCGGGTCGCGAGGCGCCCCGGCCGGTCTCGCGCTGGGGGAGAACTCTGGAGGCCGAAGCCGGCCGCCGGCCCACCTCCGGGGTGTCCGCCGCCACGCGAACCCCGGGGTTCGGAGGCGGCGCCTCCGGGGACCTGCCGGGGGCGAGGGGGGGCGCCCAGCGTTCCGTGGGGCTGAGGGGCCGTGGCCTCGCGGGGGGCCACCGTTCGCTGGCCACGCTGGGCGCCTAGCGCCGCCTAGCAACCCTGGGTAACCATGGCAACCCGCGGACGTTCCTTCCGGGTCGCGAGGCGCCCGGCCGGCCTCGCGCCGGAGAGAACTCGGGAGGCCGAAGCCGGGCCGCTACTCCACCTCCGGGGTGTCGGCCGCCAGGCGAAACCCGGGAGGCGCAGGCGGCGCCTCCGGGGCCCTGCCGCCGCGAGGAGGCGCCCCCGGGCTCCCTGGGGCTGAGGCGGGCGTGGCCTCGGCGGGGCGCCACCGTTGGCCGGCAAAGCCGGGGGGGGGGGGTGGGGTGGCGGGGGGGGGGGGGGGCCCGGGCGGAGCCTGGCAGCCCCGGTAACCCTGGCCACCCGCGGACCTTCCTGCCCGCTGGCGGCCGCCCGTCCGGTCTGGCCTTGGATCCGGGGCCCCGGGGGCAGGGGCGAGGTCCACCAGGGGGCTCCGCCGGGATGAGCCCCCACCCGAGGCCTCGCACCCGGCCGCCAGGGAAACCCGGAGGAGAGTGCTGGCCCGGCCGTCATGCGCCGCGTTTCACACAGGCCACCGCGGCAGGATTCTCCGCGTGTCGGGGCCCCGCCCGTGCGGGACCCGGGACAGGAAAGGGTTGCGTTGGGCTGTCTGACTCGCGCCGAGAGAACTCGGGCCGGGCCCCAGGCCCCAGGCCCCACACGGACACTTCCCGTGCGCTGCCCCTCCGGGGCCGCTGTGCGCAGTGGGCGCTGGTTCGCCCCGGAAGGCGCGGCGCTGGACGCGGGGCTAGGAGCCCTAGGTCGCCAGACACGGCGACCTCAGGCAGTGAGGCGATGGACGTTCCGTTGTCCTCACTGGCGTTCGCCACGCCGTGGGCCCGGAACCCCCGGTGGGGCCCGCGCACGTACCCGGCCAGGCGCGTGACCTGGCACAAGCCTCGGTCCGCTCCCACCGGCCCGCTCCCCGGTGCGAGACAGGCCGACGTGCAGTCGGCCCCAGGGATGTGCTCACACACGAGAGGCCGCACCAGTGCACGAATGAAGGGCAGCTAGAGCGAGGCGCAATGACGCATGCTTGAATGAATGGGACGGCGGCGGGGCCGGTCGGGTTAGAGACAGAATGATAAGGCGAGCTTCCCGGGTGCGGCTGCCGACACAGCGGCCCTCACGGAGCCCTTCGCTGTGTCGGCGGGTGTCCGGGAACCCCGCCCCGCACCCCAGCTCGCCCACCGTGACGCTGGAGCACCCGAGGAGGTACTGACTGCCTGAGACTGGGCGGAGCGAGCGGCTGGGGAGCGATGCACCTCACCGTCGGGTTGTGCCCTCCGAGTTCGCCCGCCGCCTTCGGCCTGCCCCCCAGCCTTCAATGCCCGTGCGGTGGGAACGGGCCAGGGGGCCGGGACAAGAGGGAAAGTCCGGGGCACGGTGGCACGGCTAGCTGGAAGCAACGCCTCGGGAGAGCCAGGACGGGCCCCGGGCCCAGCGGGGGTTCCCCCACCTTTTGGCGGATCTGGGCCACACGCGAGGAAGAGGAGCTGTCGCGGGCCACACATTAAACAGAGAAACAATAAGGAAGGGGAATCATGTCATAATGTTTGCAGCACTGTGGACGATTTTGCCTCGGGCAGCACCGAGAGCCACGCGCGGCCGGCCCGCGCCTCGGACAGCCTCGGACAGCCTCGGACAGCCTTCGGACAGCCTCGACAGCCTCGGGGAGAGACGCGCGTCCACCAGGGGGGGCAGTGCGGCTGCGACGAGGGTGGGTGGAGTGGGAGGCGGGGACGGCCTGGCCGCCCAGACACGCGTGCGTGGAGAGGGGTCCCACCCCCGGACTCTGCTACTGCTCCGGAGGCCTTCCCAGGGCTCCTGCCTCCTCCTACGCCCGAGGAGGCCCCCGTGCCGCGCCACCCGCCTCCCCGACACGACACGCAGCGACAGGCGAGCCCCGTGTGGAAGGCTGGGGGCGGTTTCTGCCGCCTCCCGGGGCCGGCGTCCCGGCACAAAGGGCGGAGGGGGGCGGCCAGCTGTGGGGGCCGGCGGGCGTTTCGGAGCAGCAGGGGAGGTCAAGGGCTAGTCTTCCGGGGCTCGGCCTCGGGCTCCCGTCCACGGCGGTCGCGGCGAGGGCCTGCGGCCGCAGGCACCGCCGCTCCGGGGCCCGGAGAGGACTCGGGAGGCCGAAGGCGGAAGCCAGCCCACCTCCGGGGTGTCCCCCGCCACGCGAAACCCGGGAGGCGGAGGCGGCCCCTCCGGGGCCGGGCCGCGGCGAAGAGGCGCCCCGGGCCCCGTGGGGCTGAGGGGGCGTGGCCTCGGCGGCGCCACCGTTCGCCCGCAGCTGCTGGGCGCCGGGCGGAGCCCGGCAACCCTGGTAACCATGGCAAGCCCGCGGACGTTCCTTCCGGGTCGCGAGGCGCCCCGGCCGGTCTCGCGCTGGGGAGAACTCTGGAGGCCGAAGCCGGGCCGCCGGCCCACCTCCGGGGTGTCCGCCGCCACGCGAACCCCGGGGTTCGGAGGGCGGCGCCTCCGGGGACCTGCCGGGGCGAGGGGGCGCCCAGCGTTCCGTGGGGGCTGAGGGGCCGTGGCCTCGCGGGGGCCACCGTTCGCTGGCACGCTGGGCGCCTAGCGCCGCCTAGCAACCCTGGTAACCATGGCAACCCGCGGACGTTCCTTCCGGGGTCGCGAGGCGCCCGGCCGGCCTCGCGCCGGAGAGAACTCGGGAGGCCGAAGCCGGCCGCTACTCCACCTCCGGGGTGTCGGGCCGCCAGGCGAAACCCGGGAGGCGCAGGCGGCGCCTCCGGGGGCCCTGCCGCCGCGAGGAGGCGCCCCGGGCTCCTGGGGCTGAGGGGGCGTGGCCTCGGCGGGCGCCACCGTTGGCCGCAAAGCCGGGGGGGGGGGGGGGTGGGGTGGCGGGGGGGGGGGGGCCCGGGCGGAGCCTGGCAGCCCGGTAACCTGGCCACCCGCGGACCTTCCTGCCGCTGGCGGCCGCCCGTCCGGTCTGGCCTTGGATCCGGGCCCCGGGGGCAGGGGGCGAGGTCCACCAGGGGGCTCCGCGGGATGAGCCCCCACCCGAGGCCTCGCACCCGGCCGCCAGGGAAACCAGGAGGAGAGTGGCTGGCCCGCCGTCATGCGCCGCGTTTCACACAGGCCACCGCGCAGGATTCTCCGCGGGTCGGGCCCCGCCCGTGCGGGACCGTTGGGCTGTCTGACTCGCGCCGAGAGAACTCGGGCCGGGCCCCAGGCCCCAGGCCCCACACGGACACTTCCCGTGCGCTGCCCCCTCCGGGGGCCGCGTGCGCAGTGGGCGCTGGTTCGCCCCGGAAGGCGCGGCGCTGGACGCGGGGCTAGGAGCCCTAGGTCGCCAGACACGGCGACCTCAGGCAGTGAGGCGATGGACGTCCGTTGTCC
>NW_026527618.1:0-18658 GCF_022682495.2 Desmodus rotundus | reverse complement strand
AGGTCCGTCCCGCCTCCATCTCGGCCTCCCATTGGTCGTTGTTGCCGCCTACTCTCCCTTCCATTGGTGCAGAGGTGACTGGCGCTCCGCCTCGTCCTCCCATTGGCCCGGCGCTTCGCTCCGCCCCCACAGGCCCTCTGGGGGAGCCGAGTCCTGCTGGTCGCTACGCTCCGGGTTCCTGCGGGTGTCCTCAGCCACCGGCCTCCCTCGTCCAGCTCCTGTCCCTTGCTCTGCTCCACTCCCAGTATTTACCGTCTCCCCTACGTCTCTCCTTGCCCTGCGCTCGGGGAGCCTGAGCCTCGAGCCTGGTTGCATTTTGCGCTGCCTGCTCTTCGGGCCCCGCGTCCAACGCTGCCCACTCTCGTTTCCAGCCCCTTTCCTCTCCTTTGCGTCACTTTGCATTTTCTTTTCTTCCCTGGAGTAAGAGGCAGTGAAAACCTCTGGGTTTCCTCCCGGTGCCCCATCTTCTGGGGCCTTTGCTGGTCCCCCTTTCCCCGCCCACCCCGCAGTTCCTCCCTCCCTGAGCCCAGCCGAGGGGAACAGACCTCCCAGCTAGCACGGGAGACAAGGGATATGAACACTATTAATGTTAAGGTGGCTATTGTTTGGGGGATTTTGAAGTGGGAAATTAACTGGAACGCCCAGATCAACCCAGACCTGGGATCAAAATCGAGGTTTTAAAGGAACGAGTGAGAACGTAATGACAAAGTTGATTATCCCTGCAACACAGTAATCAGGTTTCCCTGGGAAATCTATTCATATGGATGCTGTATTGTTCTTTGAACAATTTAAGCGGTGTACATATGTGTATGTTTAAGTTGTGCTAGTTTTGTAAGAGGCTGCTTTTGACTGTAAGGATAAACTGATGAGATGAGGTTCGAGAGCTTATCCCCACATAAGTGTTCAAAACAAAAACAAAAACAACGAAACGAAAACCCCTTGATTATTCAAATGAGACTCAAGTAGATTTCTCCAGGTCATTAAAGTGAGAGATCTCAAACAAACCCAGGTCAGACTCCATGGGTCTGCCAGGAGGATCCATCATGGCTTATGAACACGTGCAGAAGAGTAGCAGATGGGTAGCTGGTAGTAGAGTGTTACCGCTCACTACGGGGTCCTTACACAGCCCCCACTTGGGCCTCCAAGGCCCTGCCTTCTAGGATCCCTGAGGCCTCTCCAGACTCTGCTCACTGCCCTCCAGGTACGCTGACCATCTTCCTGCCAAGCACGTTTGCACAGGGCCTTTGCCGTTCTGTTGTTGCCTGGCCTGTCTGGACCAGCTTTTCTTCAGCCTTTTCCTGGGCTGAGCTCCTCTGTCCCCACAGGGAGGCATTGCTGACACCTTATCTAAAGTAGGACCCCTCCTGCCTGACTTTCTGTCCTGTCGCCCTGTCATTTCCTTCAGAGCACAGGGCGCAGTCTGAAGCCATCGTGTTTATTTATTTGGGGTGCTGTTCCCCTTCACACCCCCTCCACCATTACCTGGTGAGCTCCTGGACGGGGTGACCTTTTCTGTGTTTTGTCAGAGCCACATCCCCAGGGCACGGAGTAGGCGGCAGATACTCAGTCAGCCCCGATGAGTCAGTCAGGGCACCTTGGCTGTGTGCCCATGCGCTGGCCAGCCGTCCTTCCCGAGGGGCTCAGGAGGACCCACACTGGCCTTCAGGTCTGATTCTGCCTATGCGAGGTAGACACACCAACAAGTGAGAGAAGTGGAAAAGGAGCTGTCCTCTTTGTGTTTTGTGCTTCTTTGTGCTTCTTTGATTTGTGTGCTTTCTTTCTGGCTGTTGTGTGACCAGCAGAGGGAGGGAAGAAGCTCATTGCCCCAAGGCTGCCCTTTTGTCCGCCTCTTTTCCAGATGCTCCCAGCCTGCCTTGCCCTCACCCTGACCCCAGGTGGGCAGATACCTGGCAGGGAGTGCCTTCTTCCTCCAGGGCAGTCTTAGAGGGCGTGGCCCTCTGAGGGCTTGGGTGGGGGAAGGGAAGGAGTTCTGGCTCAGTGTCACCATCATGCTTGGCTGGGTCCCTGTCACTGGGTGCTACCTTAGGCAGTAGGCAGGAAAGCAGAAGAGAAGGAAGCCCCTTCTCGGTTCCCCTTCCTCCTTCTGGGGTCCTGTTCAGCAGCTAGGTCTGTCTTATCTTTCTCAGGAATCCTTGCACAGGGAAGCATTCTCTACCTGCCGAGGCCAGGAGGCCCGGGTCAGTTGCTGGAAAGTTGAAATCTAGTCTTAACCGCCCCAAACAGGCACTGCGCCTGGCTGGGTCTGGTACCTCTCTGTATCTCAGTTACATCATCTGCCTTGGCCTGGGTTGTTTGCTCATAGTTTCAGGGATATAGGCAGCTATCAGCCCACACAAGAGCCCTGTGGCTTTCCCTCGGGGCCGCAGCGGGGTGGCCAGGAGCAGGAAAGCCAGTGCTTGCTAATCCGAGTCCAGTAGGACAGAGTTGACTTCTAGTCCTAAGTCCAGGCCAGAACCTTCCAGTTCACCCTGGTTGGGCCCTTTGGGCTTTGTAGGTGATTGTAACCCCTGGACCAGGGATTGGCCAGGAGAATCAAAAGTGTTGATCAGGTTAAACCAACCAGGGCATATCCCTAGACCAGACACAGGGGCAACTCCTGGTAAGTGTGTGGAACTGAAATCTAAATACTTTCAGGAGAGGTGTGGGGGCGGGTAGGGAGTGGGGCGAGGACACTGAGTAGGTGTTCAACAGTGCCCCTGAAGGTACTTCGCAGTGTGTGGCATGCCGGGACAGCTGGTTAATGTCAGCACAGACAACATGGCATGGGAGAATTATCCTGCCACCCAAAGAATTTCAGCGCAGGTCCCTCATCTAGCTTCGTGATTTTAGGCAGTTTACGGAGAATTGTACCATTTTAGGAGTAGAAGAGGACTTAGTGGTCAAAGGGTGGAAGCCTTTACTGGTTGGGCTTGGGAACCCACACGCGCAGAGATGAGTCTGGGGCTCACCTTCTTCCTCTGGGGCGTGGGGCTGATGGCACGGGTCCCATCTGCACTCGTCTTTATCCCGTGGGTCAAGCAAGGCAATGGTTCTAGGAAGGGCTTGGGAAAGTAAATAAAATGCTATTTTTGTGCAAGACTTTTTTTTGTTATTGATGTAGTAATACTGCCTTAGTAAGTGGAGAAAGGGAGAGGTTGTCCAAAGGATAAGCTTACTTTGCTTACTTGACTTCTAGAAATGAATAACACTCAAGAGTGAGCCAAGAGTGTGTGTGCTTGTGTTTGCTCAGGGGCTGTCTTCTCAGGCTGGGGTGGGGTGTGGGGGCGGGGGGGGGGGGGGTGCGTGAGGCTGCAGTTGAGGTGTGGCGCTCCCGCCTTTAGGGAGTGGCACAGGGAGTGGCTCTTAGGGTGGAGGTGGGGTTCTAAATGAGGTCATCTCCCCTCGAGTGACTGCGGCAAAGTCCCTCAGAGGGGAGGACAAATCTAGTGTGAGGGAGCAACAGCCTGCTTCAGAGTAATCTTATATTCACAGCCCACCCTCCCGGGTCGGTGCAGGTCCTCTGCAAAATGCATGGCCGGGCAGGGTTGTCCTGCAGCAGACGTGTAGGAGGAAATATCTGTGAGGGAAGAAAGAGACACTTGGCGGCAGCAGGGAAGTCCAACCCCTGGGAAGGGGAGGTGGAGTGGGCAGAGTGGGCAGAAAGGTCTGCAGCTCGGAGCCGGCTTTGGCCGGGCTGGTGAGGGTGCTGGAACCCTAGCCCTTCCAAGGAGCAGGGTGCTGAAATCAGAAGGCGGCGCTCAGTCAGGTGCACTGCATGGGGCAGGGGATCCGAGTGGGGTGTTTTCACAGTCTCACACCATTTCATGAGGTTTCAAATGGCCTTCACTCACTCATTCACTCATTCATTCAACTGGCTGACAACTACCATGTGTCCTGTGTCAATCACTGTAGCAAAGGGGACCCGTGTCTTTCCCAGCCACCTTCATGGAATCTGTTAATTTCTAAATGGCAAGTTCCCCTGATCAAGATTCCTTGCTTGTTGACCAGGCTGAATTCTGGAAGCTGGGTAGTTCCTAACACCGGGGGGACGGTAAATGTTCCGCCTGCAGGGACCAGCCCACTGTACCCGTCTGTGATCGGAAGTGCAGTTGCATTTGATTCCAGCACTCTTCCCCTGTGTACAGAGTGAGAGGGAAGCCGTGACCATTACACCTCTGGAAGCCCCTTAGCTGGTTAGGTCCAAAATAGAGTATATGAGGGTTCGCTAGATAGAAGAAGAGGAAAACATTTTTATGAAAGTAAAAAGCTGAAGAGGTCAGTAGAGAGGGAAAGACATGAAAGAAGAGAAATTTATTTTATGAAGAGGAAATGTAGATCTTGGGGAAGAAATGGAATTATCTTCCTGCTCAACCTCCTTCTTTTCCATAAGGTCGAGGAAGCATTTCAAGAAGGTATAGAATAAAAGGCAAAGAAGTTTAATTAGTCATTGTAATGAGAACCCATAGAACTGTTGGAAAGAAAGGTACCATAGGCAAAAAAAAAAAAAAAAAAAAAAAAAGAAAAGAAAGAAAGAAAGAAAGAAGAAGAAAGAAATGGGTGAGAAATATATGATTAGGGATTTGAAATAAACCAGTGGAAAAAGCAACACAAAATAAAACGTGAGAGGGAGACGCGGAGCAATCGTACATAATGCATTTGTAACAGAACAGACAGTGCTAGTGAGCAAGTGGGGCAAAGGGAAATCGGCGCTCTGCTGGTGGGAACGCCCAGCGGTGCAGCCGCGAGGGAAAACAGTAGGGAGGGGCTTCAAAAAACGTAAGAATCGAGCTGCCTGATGATCCAGCAATTCCACTTCTGGGTATTTATGGGATGCCAATGACATTACTAACTCAAAAAGACATCTGCCCCCCCACGCTCACAGTGGCGTTAATTACAGTAGCCGGGACATGGAAACAACTCAAGTGTCCGTGGGTGAATGCAGAAGATGAGGTGCATGTATACAATGGAATATTACTCAGCCGTACAAAGAAGTGAATCTTCTCATTTGCAACAACGTGGATTAACCTGGAGAGCACTGTGCTAAGTGACATAAGTCAAAGAAAGACAAATACCGTATGATCTGCTTATATGCGGAATCTAAACAAGGGGAGAAACCCGAACTCATAGATACCGAGAACAAATTCGTGGTACCAGAGGTGGAGATGGGCGAGGGGGTGAGGAGAGTGGGTGAAGTGGGGGTGAAAGTGGGCAGGAGGTCAAACTGCCAGTTGTAATTTAAATACATCCTGGGTAGGTAACGTAGGCACACCGTGGTGACTAAAGTTAACAATGCTAGGCTGTAGGCCCTGGCTGGGTAGCGCAGCTGGTTAGAGCATCGTCCCGATACGCCAAGGCTGTGGGTCCCCTGTCAGGGCACATCCAAGAAGCAGCCAATGATGCCTCAGTGAGAGGAACAACAAACTGCTCTCTCTCCCCCTCCTTCCTCTCTCTCTTGAAAATCCATAAATAAAGACATAAAACAATACCTTATTTTATATTTGAAGTTTGCTCAGAGTGTAGATCTTAAAAGTTCTCATCATAAAAAAAGCGTAACTGGTGAGGGATGTTAACTGCACTTGTGGCGGTGGTCAGGACGCCGTAGCTGCGTGTATCACTTGATTATGTGGCTCATCTGACGTGGATACAGGGCTATTTGTCAATTGTGTCTCAACTAATTTTTTAAAAATTTAAATTTCAATAACATCTGGGTATATTTTGAAATGTTTTCTATTTAGTTTCAGGAATTAAGGCATGTGTAGATGCTTCTCAAATTAAAATCTAATGTAAAAAACATTGCAAGCACTTTTGGAAACTTTTTCACACGAAACAATATTGCAATGGGTTTTTTAATGTCTTTGGCGAACAAGTCACATTAACAAAATTGAAATAGGAGATTTTCGATCATAATGAAGGTAGAAATGAATGTGAAGTGTGCAATATTTTGCATCTACACAGGGAAGATGGAGGTTGGCTGACAGGCTGCCTCCTCTCTTCTGGAGGGGCAATGCTGGCCCCGGGGGATGGGGGGGAGGGGGGAGGCTCCCAGGACGTAAGCCCAGGTGAGCAGCCACGGGTAGGCCTCTGCGGGGCTGGGGTTCAGAGCCAGGGGGCACAGGAGGCAGAACACTCAGGTGTTCCGATGGTTAAAGAGATTCAGACAAGCTGAGTCTGAAAACCTCCCTCATTGTGAGTTCCGTCAAGTCTCGAAAGCCTTGCTTGGGTCCATCTTGCTCTTCTGACGCACCAGTGAGTTAGAAGAAAACGTCTAGAGAGCCATTATTATGTTTTTAACCTCTGTAATGAATAAAACTGCATCTAAAGATGTGTTGCATTCTTTGCTAACCAGCATCTAGTTGCTCTCAGCTCTGTGGTAGCCAGTGTCAGGCTCTGTTGGGGCACATGCAGTGTCTGAAGTCCCCGCGTAGCCTTTCCACTGGTGCAGGGTTTGAATTTCCAAGCCCTGAACTCAGTGAGTATGAAGCATGTTGTGATGTCTTTCCACAACTAAATGATCTCAGCGTGTCTTGTTCCAGCTCCCTCTCTGCCTGGCGGTAGAACACTTAATCTGGTTAATTCCAAGTAAATTAACCTCTTCCTGGTTTTTCTTGATCAGCTCAGGCCTCAACCAAGTGAATTCTTGACCTCCTCCTCCTCTGGGCCCAGGAAAACCTGCCTCCCAGGCCCTGGTGCTCCCCCACGTCAGAGAGCGTTTGGTGGGCCCTTCCTACCCCGCCTCCCCTGCAGCTCATTCCGTCCCCTCCCGCCGGCACTCAGTCCTCCTGGGGCCCCAGGGCTCCCCACTGGAAGCAGGGAGCCTCCTGTGTGCTTCGACGCCGCACCGCCCCTCCCCCAGCTTTCCCGTAGTCTCACGGCTCTTACCCATCTCGCTCCCTGGAGCCCACGGGGAGGTGAGCAGAGTCCTTCTGAGAAATTCATCAGCATCTCTCTTGCCTACTCCCCAACCTTCTTCCTCTCCTCCCGTAAGGAAGGGGGATCTTAGAACCTGCGCGAGGGGCGGGTGTTTGGGAGAAGAGGTGGCTCAGCTCCCTTTGGGAATCACAGAGATTCCAAGATCTCTGCATCTACTGCAGGTTTCAACATTTTAGCGCCACAGGGCCAGCTCTGCCTGGGGTGGTGACCTTAGCAGGGGAACTGAGCACAGGGGACATTTTCAGTAAACCACAGTGGGAAGTAGTCAGGGTCATTGCCTACAGTTTGTTAGAATCCCAGAAAGGCTCAAACGGGAGCTGTCTGGGACGCGCACCTGTCCCGCACTCCTGCCGACAGGGTTCGGGCAAGACTTCTTCAAACGAGTTTTGCTCATTCACCAACGAACTTGGTAAGTCCCCCGAGCCTCCATATTCTCCCTTCCTCCCAGTCAGATGTCCCTGTTTTGGCATTTTCTGTTTTCCCTCTTGAATCTTAGCGCCCCTACCCGCCCTACCCCCACCCCGGTCTCAGCACTAAAGGGACCCTGGCCTAGCAAGGTGAAACCCGTCTTCCGAGGCTCCCTTCAGAAAGGTCTCCTGGGAAGAGGTGCATTAGACGAAGGACCCGAACAAACTTCTGACTACTCTTCGCTCGTGTTTTCACTTGTAATCGGTGGCTTTTTCCCTGTGGGACTCCAGCACCTGTGCAGGCCCCAATCCAGTGCCCAAACGAAGCCATGGCTCTCAAGACTCACTGCAGTCCCGCCCCCGAGACAGGCACCTGGCTCCTCCATCCGACGCTGTCAGTGTCCTTCCCTGCTTCTTCCGGATCTTGCCTCTTTGCTGTCTGTCTGTTGGATCCACTCCGAGCCCCATGAAACAGTGTTGCTAAACCGGAAGGGATTTGGGATGGAAGAACAGCCGAGTCCACCAGCTGCAAGTGTGATACAGAACACGCAGCAGGAATTGTCCTTTCTGAAATTCAGTTGCTTCTAGAGAAGAGAAACATCTTGGAAGGGGCCTGGGTAGCCAGCTCCATGGGCCTTGAGAGGACTGGAGACCCTGCATATGGGAGACCTTGGACCTTGACCCTGTAGCCTCAGAAGCAGGGTCAGGATCCAGCAAAATCGAGGCCACGTTCTGGTCCACTTCTCCACAGTCCGCAGGTGAAAAGAAACGACTTGATATCTGAGTCCTGTATTTTGACACTTAAACAGAATGCCTAAGGTGATATTAAGGAGGATACTTGATTTCTAAGCATAATCAAGATATAGCTAATTGGCATTATTGCTTAGGCCAGTGCTCCTCAAAGTTTACTATGCACCCCAACCCCCTGAGGGTCTTGTTAAAGTGCAAATTCCTACACAGTAGGTGTGTGTGGGGAGGGGCCAGACCCCGTATTTCTCATTTGTTCCTGATGCTACCGGGTCCCTGGCCCACTCCAAGTAGCAAGGGCTTAGAAGGCAGGAGGTCGAGGGGAAGGTGTGACACTCACCTGACACTGAAAGGAACTCGAGACCCGACTCTTTCAGCTTCCAAAGGACTCTCCATTCTGGTCCTTTCCACAAGCCCTGTCTGCCAGCTGCCCTTGGTATTCGCAGTGCCTGCTGTGACATTTTCTGCCCTCCTGGAACAGCTGATGCTCTTTAGATTACAGGAAGGGGAAACCACCCCTGGCTCACTCAGGGAGATTTATTTGAAGGCCACAAAACTGAAGAGCTGACCAACCAGTCTTGGGATGGACAGGAAGCAGGGCCTCCAGCACAAGCTCCAGGACACCCTCCCCCCTCCCCAGCACACCCCACAAGATGCCTGCATTCTCTGTCTTCAAATTTCAAGTGTGGGTCACGGGTTTTTACCTTTAAGCATAAACTTGTTACGTTTGTGTCTGCCATACTTTCCTTGTCCCTTGTAAGACTGGCCTTGACAACTTTTTTAATTAAATTTTTTTTAGTGACTTTAGAGAAAGGGAGAGAGGGGGAGAGAGAAGGAAAGGGAGAGAGAGAAACATCGATGGGTTGGTCCACTTATTGATGCACTCACTGGTTGATTCTTGTATGTGCCCTGACTGGGGATTGAACCCCCAACCTGGAAGTTTTGGGACTATTCTCTGAGCAACTGAGCTACCCTGCCAGAGCTGACCTCCATCATTTTAACCTGCATTTATATATACAGACTTCTGTGTATCTGTGTATCAAGGGGGGAAGGAGATGACAATGAAATGTTACAATATGATTTTTCCCCAAACTTGTGTATCAAACCTAGAACATTTAAAATATCCTGTTACATTGTCGGATCTCTGTTATGTCTTGGATCTGTAACTAAAATGTTCTGTGTGAGCAGGCCCATCCTTATTATTTTTTAATTTTTTAGAAAATAAACATGGCTTTTCCTCTAATTTTAAAAACACGAATTGTAAATATCCAAAGGGCCATCTTGAGGCATATTTGCTTTGTGATCGTAGGGGTTATATCTCTGAAAGCAGCACAATAGAGACGTTTATAATAGGGGCGGTAAAACAGTGAGTGACTATAGATTTCCGTTTTCTATTTGTTATGTAACATTGGCCAATGACTTAATTTTTCTGAAGCTCAAATGTGTCTCCTGCAACTGAGAGATCATCAAACTTCTTTCTCACGTTTGGATGATTGAATAGAATTTATGTAAGGTCCTTTCGACCTGCTTTAGAAGGTTCCCTGCTTCTATCGTTACCACTGTTAGTTACTACTACGGAATGGAGACTGGAATACATACAGAACGTGGGGGAAGGAGAGAGGTATGAGAGCTCAGCTATTTTCCCTGAAACCCAACGACGGAGAGAAGTCGAGGTTAAAGACACATCGAGAGTTCTACAGGCCTTAAATTAGTAATAGTGAGTGTAGTTCTCTCACTATTCCCCATACCCCCATATGCCGTCCTTGGTTCTCCAAGGGCTTTTCAGGCCGTTAGAGAAACTTTGCCTCTTCTGAGTTTCTAAAGGATTTTTGCAAATTCGTTTTGCTCAGCTGCAACTTTTTTATTTTTATGATTCTAAGAGATTGCAGCCTCCCCTCTGCTAGACTCCACCGCTAGACACTGCTGTTTCCCCAGAGCAAAGGGGCTTGGAGGGTCAAAGAGGAAGAGGCTTGGGTAGCTCATCCCACTCTGCTCCCAGCTCTTTCATGCCTGGGGTGTCCAGTCAGGGCCGGAGCCCTGCCCGGATACCCAGGTGCTCTCTGCTCCCCTCCCCTGCAGGATCACCTCAGTGCATGTCTAACCTGTGTGTACTCATCTCGTCACCTATGCCAAGGTTGCTTTCTTTTCTAAAGTTATATTTCTGCTGGCCTGCCAGCTGATTTTCCTCCATTCTCCTCCTCCTCCTTGCCTTAAACAACATCCCTTTCTTTTTCTAAACACTTTCAGTAGGAATGAGCTGCCACTTCTGTAAGCTGGGACTGGTGTCCTCAGGTGGCTAAAGTGACATCTAGACAGAAATTCATATCTGTTAGAGCGCAGGTGGCAGACACAGGCCTGCAGCCCGAACCCGGCCCTCCACCTTGTTCTGTCCGGCCCGGCACCTTGTTTCTACCTGGCGGCAGTGCTGAGCTCTCGTTTAACTGTCAAGTAGTTACATGTATGCAGTCCTAAAATTACACTCGGCCCTTTGAAGGCAACCGCGAGGCTGATGTGCCCCCCCCCCCGTGAAAATGAGTTTGACACCCCTGTGCTAGATATCACACATGAATAAAGTAGTTGGGAAGAGATTCACGCACATTTTTTTTTTTTTTGCATCCCCAGATACTTAATTAACAAACCTTTAATAGAATTGAATCCTGCTCTTACTGGAGGAAGAGAGCAGAATCTGATGGAGAGAAAGAAGAGATTATTTTAAAAAGCCAAGAATCTGAAAGGAAGTAAGTCAACGAAAAGGACTTTTATGTTATTTAACTAAAGAAATGGACTCTGTCCCAAACACGGAGGGAATAAGTAAGGCAAACGGTCATTTGGGGGGTGATCGTGCTGGCCTTGACAGCCCCCATTTTTTGGAGGGTGTTGCTACTTATGTGTTTGCACAGGCGATGGGTGTCCCTTAGTCTTCTTGTCATCAGGATTCAGGTCCTGCTGGCTCCAGGGACTTTCCTTGGCCATCACGATTTCATCCACAGTCACGAGCTCCAGGACCACGTCAGCCACGGCTTGGAGGCCTTGGGCCTTGGCACCCAGGGTGTCCCACACCCCTTCCTGGGCCACGTCGATCATGCCTTCAACCCCTACCCCGGCTAGGAAGTGCCCAGCCTGGTGAGCAGCGCTCACGTCCGCCATCACCTGGGAGGAGGCCAAGCCTGCGTTCTCTGCCAAGGTGGCCGGAAGAGACCTCAGAGCCTGGGCAAACGCTAGGAGCACGGGGCCCTGCAGCCCTTCCAGTGCGGTTCCCCTATCGGAGAGTCTCTTTGCCAGGGCCATCTCGGTGGCTCCAGCTCCCGGAAGCAGTCTGGGGTCCTGGCACAGCTGGAAATAGGCGTCAATTCCATGGTAGACGGCCTGCTCCGCCTCCCGGAGCCCGGCCTTTGTGGGCCCCCGCAGGACCACGGAGAGGGCAGGTGTGCCCCGAGGTTCCCATTCAAACACCACAGCCAGGCCTTCCCGCAGCTCCTGCCTGTACACCCCCTGGCACTTCCCTGGCTCCAGGGGAGGAACCAGGTAATGCATCACAGGTGTGCCCAGCACCTCACTGAGGCCGGCCAGCTCCCGCGGGGACTTCACCTGAATCACCATGATGTTGTACTTATTGGCCTGCGCCAGGGGCTTCTCCTCGATTTCCCCGCACACCACCACCACGTTAACGCCCGCAGTTGCCAGCTGCGCTAACTGCTTTTCAAACAGCTGCTCGCTTCCCTTCCTAAACCGAATGAGTTCAGCAGTACTGGATAGACGGGCCTTCGCGGGGGCGTTTGGACTGGGGAGCCCAAAGGGGCAAGCAAAGAGCGCCACCCGGGCGCCGCTCAGCACCACGGTCACTTGCCCGCACGGCTTCCCCGGCACAGCCAGCCCCGGCAGCAGGCAGGAATCCTCCAGCTGCCCTCCCTGCAGCGCGCACACCCCCACGCGCTCCCGGTGGAAGGTGCCATCCAGCTCCTTGGCCTCCCAGCACACCTGCGCCACCAGCTTGGCCAAATACCCAGCCTGGGACAGCGTGTGGGTATTCATCACCGAATACAGGGCCCAGAACGGGTCTTCCAAAGGACCCAGAGACCGGATCGCCAGCGACGGCAGTAGGGCCAGGGTCTCCGCGGTGGCCGCGGCGTAGGCCTCCCGGAGCTGGGCGCGGGGCAGGCCGGCCCGCAACAGGAGATCGGCCTGCGCCAGCAGGGCCTCGGCCAGGAGCACCACGAAGGCCACCCCGTCGCCGCTGTGCTCGGCCTGGCCCAGCGCTGCCTCCCGCAGCAGCCGAGCGGCCGGGTGCTGCAGCTGCAGGGCCCCCAGGATGGCCGTGGCGTACCCGGTGAAGACTGTCTCTCCTTTGGCGGTCACTAGGAGCTTCTGGAGGCCGTAAGGACCGTAGCACGGCCGGATGACATTGGCCAAGGCCTGCGCCGCGGCCAAGCTGCTGAGAAGGTGCTGCTCTTCCGCTCCTGGACCTCTGGGGCCCGGCCACAGCCGCCGGGGCAGCTCCCGCACTGAACGGGCTTCCTGAGCCATGGCCTGTCCGGAGGGGGCCTGCTCTGACTTAAGGGGCGCTCCAGAAGGAGCAGCAGGGGCCCCGGGTACCAACCTTTGAAGCTACTCAAGGGGTCAGTGGATACACGGGCCCATCACCCAGTGTCTGCGGACATCTGCCCTCCAGGTTGGGTTTGGGGGTGAGCTCAGGTCTGAAACCACCCCCAAACTGAGCTGTAAGGGAAGGAGGCTGCTGGGGCCTCTGGCCCTTGGCAGCTGAAAGAGACCCCATCCTGATGACCTCACAGAGTGGCACCTGGAGCCCTGGGCAGGGAGTGAGGTCACAGAAGGCTGCTCAGAGTCCAGGAGGGCCTGTGCGTGGGCAGAAGTCAGGCCTGGGTGTCCCGAGGGGTCGGGACACGCCCCGTGCCAGGCCCCAGCGCTTCATTTAAACTTTGGAGACTGAGGAGACAACGAAGGAGATGAAAGGATGGACCCACTTTGATTTCCTGGTGACGCTGTGGCCCCCGTGTCGCCTGTTTGAGGGGGAAGCGTGTCTTGTTGGTTTCATTCCCTGTGCAGAGCCAGCTAAGGCCTCCGCCTCTGTGCTAGTCATCAGGTTCCTTCAGGTGTCTGGGGGTCTGTTTGTCTTTCAGGTTGCAGGTGTGGGACGCCACACACAGTGGGACAGCTCCTCCCAAGGACAGCAATGTCACTGAGTTGGCAAAGGCAGGGCAAGACGAGGGAGAGATGCCCACAGCCCACAGACAAATAGAAGTGGACCGCGAGGAGGGAGCGGGGCCGGCCTCCCAATGGTCAGGAAGGTAGAAAACCCAAGTAAATGGAATTTACTCCCCCTCCCCCTCCCCCCTTAGAAGGTAAGTTTCTTCTTTCATCCCCCTCCTTCGCTTGCTCCCTCCTTTCCTCACAGGAGACGGTTGGTGTAACGATTGCGTCTTTCTTCTGACACATGGAGTCCCCTCGATGTCCAATGTAGTGAGGGAAACAGATGACAGGAACACAGAGGCTAGTGAAGGGGAGAGATTCCTACCAAATGAATGCAACTTCCCGCAGGTGTTAGGTAGTGCCCCAGCCGGGGGTGATGAATATATCTATTAAGATTAGGGGAAAGAGCAATACCACTCATTTTCACATGGATAACAAACCCTTTTTCCTTTCCCCCTAAGTGGGGAAAAACTTGACTCTGAAACTGATGGTAATGGTGAGGAGTCAAGATAATATGGCAGGCGCTGTTTCAATATTTCCACAGACAAGTGTTCCGTGCCAGCTGGGTACCGGGGGATCACTTCATAAAGTATGTCTAACCATAATTTGTACATCTGAAACTAATATACAATAATGTCGAGCTGGTGTAACTCAGCGGATCCAGCACCAGCCTGTGAACCAAAGCATCACTGGTTCGATTCCCGGTTGGGGCACACGCCTGGGTTGCAGGCCAGGTCACCAGTACCGGGCGCGTGAGAGGCAACTGATTGCTGTTTCTCTTTTTCTCCCTCCCTTACCCTCTCTCTAAAAATAAATGAATAGAATCTTTGAAAAAAATAATATTGAATGTCAACTGTAATTGACCAAAAAAAAAAAAAAAAAAAAAGACCCAAGAAAGTAAGTGTCATTTGGAATCCCAGCCCGGAGATGATCCTTGGTTCCATGTTGATGAGCGGGATTCCCTTATGCACATTCATGCACAGGGAGGTGTGGACTGAAACAGTTTTGCAGACTTGGATGGGATGACACACATTGTATGTGCTGCTCCGCCGTCATTTCCCCTCCACGCTATCTTGGCTGAGAGAAATGTTTCTAAGCACATCTGTTGTCTGAAGATGGGACAACTCTTTGACCTCTGCTGATTTCGGGGACTCTGTGAGAAACGGGCACCATCCTCTCTGCCCAGATTTCCGAAAGCCAGTGACGCTGGCAAGGCTGTCACAAATGTTGGTCACAGGCGGCAAAGATGACTTGCCTGTTTCTTCATAGACCTGTAAAATACATTGTAACAACCAACATAAAATGTAGCAAAGTAACAAAGTGCACATACACATTGTTTATAAAGATAGTTTCTTTTTAAAAAGCAAACACTCCTGTGAAGGATTGTCTTAATTCTTTCTCTTAACGTTAACATGTTTCCCCACTTATTTGGCTTCTTCCACAATTATTTATTTAGCTGCTGCTGAATCATAGGGGTAAAAGGTGAATAAGGCAGACAGCTGCAGCCTTCTTCACCGGGTTCAGGGCGGGATACAGACAGCTGATCGGCAATTCCTTACAGGTGGGGGAGCCGTGATGGGGTGAAGCTCAGGTGTTGTAGAAACACCCAGAGGGACATGTAACCATTGCCATTGGGAGAGTGGTGGTCTGGGATGGAAATGAAGTCTGAAGGGAGAGCTGAAGGAAAGAGAAGGAGGAGGATTATTGCAGATATAATTAATTAAGACGAGGTCATCCTGGAGCAGGGTGGATCCTGAATCCAGTGTGACTGGCCTCCTTACAAGAACAGAAACACACAGAGAACACCATGTGAGGACACAAACACATGGACAAGACGACCATGTGACCACGGTGGCAGAGACTGGAGTCATGCACCTACAAGACAAGGGACGCCAAGGACCTACGGGCAGCCATCAGACATCAGGAAAGAGACACGAAGCTCTCAGAAGGAACCAGCCCTGCCAACACCTTGATTTTGGACTTCCAGCCTCCAGAGCTGGGAAAGAATGAGTTTCTGTGGTTTAAAGCCGCCCAGTTTGGGGTCGATTGGTGTGGCATCCCTAGGAATCTGTACTGTGTCCCTGTATTGTCCTTTATTGACTAAAGGAGAGAGGAACCTATGAAAGCATGTGTGTTTGTGGGGGTGAGGGGTGGGAGAGCGCATCTCTAGGTGTGTATCACACCCGCTGGCAGAGCGGTTTCTAGGCCACCCTCTCGTGAACAGACATGCTGTCTGCTGACTGGTCCCACCCCAGCCCTTCCCCCCAAGTCCCCAGCTGCATTTCTTTTTAAAACTAGGATCCTGTACACAATGGCTATAAATATTTAATCTTTCTATTTGTATGGTTTTCTGTGTTTAATTTTCAGTTGCCTGCTTGGCCCTTTTGTGTTTATCTTGTTAAGTAGTGCAGGCTTAGAGCATACACCCCTGGAGGGCAAGATTCTTATCACTGTCTAAAAAAATCGAAGAAGGCCTGTTTACTCTGGACTCTTAGACGCAGGTTTTTTTTTTTTTTTTAACATGATTGTTCTGTTTGTTTTTTTAGTTTCTTTAATTTTTCTGTCTCACAGGTACATGGTTTGAATTACTGAAATAACTTATGCAAAGCAATATGAATTTTAAAAGCTAAAAAATGCATCAAACTAAATATGGATGAATTTTAAATGATTGAAATTATTTTTAAAACATTTTTTCCATTGAAAAATAAAGGGGGAAAAAAAGATAGCCATGACTGCAGCTTTTTTTTTCTCCCCCACCCCCAACTTACCTTACTGCAGCTTTTTAAAGTGTAACTTTGATAGTAAAAATATGAATATAAAAATGGTAAAATCTAGAACTTACATTTTCAGTGGTCCTTTCCCAACTGTAAGTTTGGTTCCTAAAAAGCCCTGAGGAATTCAAGAGTTCAAGGGGAAAAATAAAGAGACGGACAGACGACAATTAGCAGTGAATCTAAGGGAGAGTCTTAGCTATATTTTTACTTTCACTAAAACAAAGCAAGGAAAACACACTGTGAATAAAGACCAAATCAATGACATCTGTGGGCCTTCAATTCGTAAGAATGGGTCCTTACTATGAATTTTTATTGAGTCCCTTGCTACACTGAGAATATCATCTGCTTACAGTTTATTGAGAAGTGGTTTTTTTCTTTGTTGCAGGTTAAGCCCTCACCCCACCCACATTTTAAATATTTAATATATATTTCTGATTATACTACATGTGCTTTGAAACATTATATTTTAGAGAAATGAAATACAGAAAGTGAAAGCTCCTGTAACCCCACCCTTCAGAGATGATTACACTTGGGTGCACAGCTAACATATTGAAAAAATGCCTGTTTAACATGTGTCCTTTAGAAACTAGACATTCTAATTTTTTTTGGGGGGGGGGGGCCTTTGCAGATGCCCAGAGTGTCATTTTAATTTTATAGTTTGGAAGCACCTCAGCTCCCTGCCTTCTGGATTTTTGTTGCCATTGTGGTCTCAGAGCTCTGTAAGGTGGATAATGGAAATGGAATAACCTTTGAAAAATTTTATGTTGAATAACTATTTCTTGAATACTTCCTTTGCATCCTGAACTCTATTTTATTTGCTCCGCCTGCAATAACTTCAGGTGGAGGAGGTACTATCCTTTTCAACAGATCCCAACTACTTGTCTGCTCACAGTAGCCAACAGGACGGAGATTCAAGGCTGGGCTTCCTCACCATCACTGCCTTGCATCTTCCCAGAAGCATCACTGCACAAACCTGTGACGTGCAGTTTGCACACACTGACACAAGTTCCCCCCATGCTGGAGAAGTAACCTGAATTATCCAGGTACATCGTTTTGGGAGCAGTCAGAAATGGCCGTTCTAATTCCAGCACTGAACCCAGTAAACATCTGTGCCAATAGTCCAGTTTTTGAAAGTGTGCTTTAAAGCATCATGTGTAGAAAATAAGAAAAAGGGTAATAATAAATTTTAAGCACACCACTTCATACGTTTATCATTAGTCACAGATATGTTGTATTTCTATGTGTAATAGACACTTTTGTAGTTTGCATTTACCAAGCCAGCTTCTCCCCAGCTCCAAATTCCTGAGGCTGTAAATTTCAAGCCAACTTGAAAAAGCCAGTAGGGATTAAACCTTGAAGGAATTCAAATGACTATCTTATTAGCGTCTTATTTCAGCCATTTCAAAAAATGATGCTTTTAAGCAGAATAGACTCGAAATCAAACTAAATTTTGCCCAAATAGGAAACACAATTTGAAGTTTATGTTCTCGCTATTGGGAGGAAGGGAAGGTGAACAACAAAGCCGAAAAAACAGCATATTATTTTTATCCTATATTAAAACTGTGTTGTGAAGATGAAAAGAAATCATAGAAAGTGCTCAGTGTGTCCAGCCTAGAGTACCTGCTTGCTCAGTGAATGATAGTCTATCCTAATTCTTGTGCAGATGGTTGGTTGATAGGTCTTAGTATTTCTCTCCAATTCAAATCAGCAATGTGTTCGCTGCCTCGTACTAATCAATCGCGGGTGGCATGCACATTGTCCAGTTGCCTCCCTGTACAAATAAACTCAGAATCCTATATTTGTCGCTGTCCTTCCTTAGAAAGTGCATAATATATCAGATTTCTGATTCTAGCCCCATTTTTCTTTTACCATTTTTACTGATGACAAGAGGTGGCTTAGAAGGACTTGGCATTTTGTCCGTTCATCACAACACACTGAACGGGAAAATCAAGTTGCTGGGTTTGCACGGGCTTAGTACCTCTTCCACCTTTCTTTTTGTGTCCAGCTGTGTAAGCCCTTCCTGGATCATTTTTGAAAATGACGTTGTAATAACAGTGGAACTATCTGCGGAATGGGGTTATCGCGAAGTTGCTCCTCCGCAGACGCGGGATACCACCGGAGAACCCCGGACGGGGCCGGCGGAGCCTGTCTCCTCCGGGCGCGCGCCGGAGCAGCCGCCTCCTCCCCCCGCGGCCGCCGCGTACACCCGACCCGATCCCGGATTCCGCCTCCGCAGCTTGGCGCTCTCCCGAGCCGGAGCTGGAGCCGGAGCCGCGGCGTCAGTGGAGGAGGGAGCGGGGGCGGGGGAGGGGCGGTGAGGTCAGCGGCGGCGGCGCGTCCGCGAGCGGCGCATGCGCGGAGCCAGCCCTGTGAGTGGCAGCGGCGACGCGCGGGGGGCGGCGGGGCCGGCGGTGGGGGAGGGGGCGGGGGCGTCGCGGCGGCCGTGTGTGGGCGAGACGGCGGCGAGTTTGAGAGGTCTGTGGTGCGGGGCGCCCGGGGTGGATGCCCGGCGCGGCCCCTCGCGCGACCACGGTCGAGAGGTGAGTGTCTGTGTGCGGTACACGCACCACCGCAAACTTCCTCCTCCCGGCC
>NW_026527617.1:0-18745 GCF_022682495.2 Desmodus rotundus | reverse complement strand
CCGGGGAGTGCCCACGCCGTCCCTTGACCCCCGCAGGACGCCTGCATCCCGCCATAAGCGGCCCACCTCCTCCACGGAGCTCGCACGCATGGGGCCGGGGGTGCGAGCATCTGGCCTACGTGGCGGCAAACCCGCAGACCCCTCCGTCCCGTCCCCGCCACTGCGAAGATCCCCCTGTTCTTCCATCCGTAAAGGGGTCCCCCTTTACGGATGGAAGAACAGGGGGGAGGCGCCCAGGAGATGGCTTTTGTCCGAGCCGCGGCTGGGTGGTTTTCGGGGCCAAGAGGCGGGGGCCGCGCAGGCGCAAGCAGGCCCCCCCACCACAAGCATCCCTCCGGGCAACGTGCCCCGCCCTTGAGATATCAGGCCAGGTTCACACGGTCCCTGGGCTGGTGTCAGAGTTAACGGAAGCCCTCCCTGCCACCCAGAGGACCGTGCGTTTTCCCGTGGACCACACTTGCCAGCAGCTCTCCCACCCCCGCAGAGGCAGAGTGCCAGGGAAGAACTAGGGACCTGGGGCCGGGAAGAGGGGCCGGCCAAGGTTCCGCGCCAGGTGGAGCGGGTCCCGGCGGGCGGGCGGCGCGGGCGGGACCCTCGTCCACGGACCGGTTCTCCTGTGGGGGGGTCTGGCCTGTGCCCCGCCTGGGAGGCTAAGAGCCTTGCTTCGCCTGCAACGCCCCCACCCTGCCACAAGGCGGCAGACTTGGACCCAGCCGCTTCAACCCTCCAGTCTCCGCTGAACCACCCAAAAATGGAGTGTGACCGCTGCGACCTCAGTCCCCCAGAGCTCGAACCCCCACCTCTGCGAGGGAATCGGCGGCCTCCTGTCCTTGGCGTCCGCAAAAGGCATTCACCTGCGGTGAACCTGGGCCTCGGGCGAGCAGGGCCAGGCCCCATGGTAGGAGCCCGGGGGAGGCAATGGCAGCCTCTGCGGCCAGGCCTCGGGCTCTCCCCGGGGCTCTCTCGGGGCACGGGCACCCTCTCTCGTCTAGAGAGTGCCCACGCCGTCCCTTGACCCCCGGGAGACACCTGCTTCCCGTGATAAGAGGCCCCCGGCCTCCATGGAGCTTGGAACTCTGGGGCCGGGCGGCGGGTCACTGGGCTAAGTGGCTGGAAACGCGCAGACCCCTCCGTCCCGACCGCCCCACTGCGAAGATCCCCCTGTTCTTCCATCCGTAAGGGGGTCGCCCCTTACGGATGGAAGAACAGGGGGGATGCCCCCAGGAGATGGCATTTGTCAGAGCCGCAGCTGGCCGGTTTCGGGCCAAGACGCGGGACCCGGCAGGTAGAGGGCAGGCAGCCCCACCACAAGCCTCCCTCGGGGCAACGGGCCCCACCCTGGACATATCAGGCCTGCTTCACAGGGTCCCTGGGGTCCTGTCCGTGGAACTGGAAGCTCTCCCCGCCACCCAGAGGTCCGTTCCTTTTCCCGTGGACCACACTTGCCAGCGCGTCTCCCACCCCGGCACAGGCAGAGTGCCAGGGAAGAACTAGGGACCCGGGGCCTGGATGAGGGGCGCGCCAGGGTTCCGCGCCTGGTGGGCAGGGGCCGAGCGGGCCGGACCCACGCCCAGGGACCAAGTCTCCCGGGGGGACTCGGGCCTGAGACCTGCCTGGGGGGCTAAGGGTCTTTCTTGGCTCAGAAGGCCCCACCCTGCCCCGAGGCGGCAAACGTGCACCGAGACGCTTCTACTCTCTCAAGTCTGGGCTGGACTTCGCGAGAAGGGACTGTGTCCGCTGGGACCCGGGTCCCACAGGGCTCGAACCCCCCTCCCCGTGAAGGCGTCCGCGGCCTGTGGTCCCTGGTGTCCGCAAAAGGCATTCACCTGCGGAGAACCTGGGCCCACGTGAGCGGGACCAGGCCCCACGGCAGGAGCCTAGGGAGGCCACTGGAGCCACGGGGGCCAGGGCTGGGCATTTTCCCGGGTGCTCTCTCGGGTCCCGGGCGCCCTCTCTCGCCCGGGGAGTGCCCACGCCGTCCCTTGACCCCCGCAGGACGCCTGCATCCCGCCATAAGCGGCCCACCTCCTCCACGGAGCTCGCACGCATGGGGCCGGGGTGCGAGCAACTGGCCTACGTGGCGGCAAACCCGCAGACCCCTCCGTCCCGTCCCCGCCACTGCGAAGATCCCCCTGTTCTTCCATCCGTAAAGGGGTCCCCCTTTACGGATGGAAGAACAGGGGGGAGGCGCCCAGGAGATGGCTTTTGTCCGAGCCGCGGCTGCGTGGTTTTCGGGCCAAGAGGCGGGGCCGCGCAGGCGCAAGCAGGCCCCCCCACCACAAGCATCCCTCCGGGCAACGTGCCCCGCCCTTGAGATATCAGGCCAGGTTCACACGGTCCCTGGGCTGGTGTCAGAGTTAACGGAAGCCCTCCCTGCCACCCAGAGGACCGTGCGTTTTCCCGTGGACCACACTTGCCAGCAGCTCTCCCACCCCCGCAGAGGCAGAGTGCCAGGGAAGAACTAGGGACCTGGGGCCGGGAAGAGGGGCCGGCCAAGGTTCCGCGCCAGGTGGAGCGGGTCCCGGCGGGCGGGCGGGCGGGCGGGACCCTCGTCCACGGACCGGTTCTCCTGTGGGGGGTCTGGCCTGTGCCCCGCCTGGGAGGCTAAGAGCCTTGCTTCGCCTGCAACGCCCCCACCCTGCCACAAGGCGGCAGACTTGGACCCAGCCGCTTCAACCCTCCAGTCTCCGCTGAACCACCCAAAAATGGAGTGTGACCGCTGCGACCTCAGTCCCCCAGAGCTCGAACCCCCACCTCTGCGAGGGAATCGGCGGCCTCCTGTCCTTGGCGTCCGCAAAAGGCATTCACCTGCGGTGAACCTGGGCCTCGGGCGAGCAGGGCCAGGCCCCATGGTAGGAGCCCGGGGGAGGCAATGGCAGCCTCTGCGGCCAGGCCTCGGGCTCTCCCCGGGGCTCTCTCGGGGCACGGGCACCCTCTCTCGTCTAGAGAGTGCCCACGCCGTCCCTTGACCCCCGGGAGACACCTGCTTCCCGTGATAAGAGGCCCCCGGCCTCCATGGAGCTTGGAACTCTGGGGCCGGGCGGCGGGTCACTGGGCTAAGTGGCTGGAAACGCGCAGACCCCTCCGTCCCGACCGCCCCACTGCGAAGATCCCCCTGTTCTTCCATCCGTAAGGGGGTCGCCCCTTACGGATGGAAGAACAGGGGGGATGCCCCCAGGAGATGGCATTTGTCAGAGCCGCAGCTGGCCGGTTTCGGGCCAAGACGCGGGACCCGGCAGGTAGAGGGCAGGCAGCCCCACCACAAGCCTCCCTCGGGGCAACGGGCCCCACCCTGGACATATCAGGCCTGCTTCACAGGGTCCCTGGGGTCCTGTCCGTGGAACTGGAAGCTCTCCCCGCCACCCAGAGGTCCGTTCCTTTTCCCGTGGACCACACTTGCCAGCGCGTCTCCCACCCCGGCACAGGCAGAGTGCCAGG
The DNA here is from genome assembly GCF_022682495.2 of Desmodus rotundus. Taxonomy (NCBI): domain Eukaryota; kingdom Metazoa; phylum Chordata; class Mammalia; order Chiroptera; family Phyllostomidae; genus Desmodus; species Desmodus rotundus. The sequence goes on along the minus strand of NW_026527617.1, from coordinate 15,307 downwards.
GAAGAACTAGGGACCCGGGGCCTGGATGAGGGGCGCGCCAGGGTTCCGCGCCTGGTGGGCAGGGGCCGAGCGGGCCGGACCCACGCCCAGGGACCAAGTCTCCCGGGGGGACTCGGGCCTGAGACCTGCCTGGGGGGCTAAGGGTCTTTCTTGGCTCAGAAGGCCCCACCCTGCCCCGAGGCGGCAAACGTGCACCGAGACGCTTCTACTCTCTCAAGTCTGGGCTGGACTTCGCGAGAAGGGACTGTGTCCGCTGGGACCCGGGTCCCACAGGGCTCGAACCCCCCTCCCCGTGAAGGCGTCCGCGGCCTGTGGTCCCTGGTGTCCGCAAAAGGCATTCACCTGCGGAGAACCTGGGCCCACGTGAGCGGGACCAGGCCCCACGGCAGGAGCCTAGGGAGGCCACTGGAGCCACGGGGGCCAGGGCTGGGCATTTTCCCGGGTGCTCTCTCGGGTCCCGGGCGCCCTCTCTCGCCCGGGGAGTGCCCACGCCGTCCCTTGACCCCCGCAGGACGCCTGCATCCCGCCATAAGCGGCCCACCTCCTCCACGGAGCTCGCACGCATGGGGCCGGGGTGCGAGCAACTGGCCTACGTGGCGGCAAACCCGCAGACCCCTCCGTCCCGTCCCCGCCACTGCGAAGATCCCCCTGTTCTTCCATCCGTAAAGGGGTCCCCCTTTACGGATGGAAGAACAGGGGGGAGGCGCCCAGGAGATGGCTTTTGTCCGAGCCGCGGCTGCGTGGTTTTCGGGCCAAGAGGCGGGGCCGCGCAGGCGCAAGCAGGCCCCCCCACCACAAGCATCCCTCCGGGCAACGTGCCCCGCCCTTGAGATATCAGGCCAGGTTCACACGGTCCCTGGGCTGGTGTCAGAGTTAACGGAAGCCCTCCCTGCCACCCAGAGGACCGTGCGTTTTCCCGTGGACCACACTTGCCAGCAGCTCTCCCACCCCCGCAGAGGCAGAGTGCCAGGGAAGAACTAGGGACCTGGGGCCGGGAAGAGGGGCCGGCCAAGGTTCCGCGCCAGGTGGAGCGGGTCCCGGCGGGCGGGCGGGCGGGCGGGACCCTCGTCCACGGACCGGTTCTCCTGTGGGGGGTCTGGCCTGTGCCCCGCCTGGGAGGCTAAGAGCCTTGCTTCGCCTGCAACGCCCCCACCCTGCCACAAGGCGGCAGACTTGGACCCAGCCGCTTCAACCCTCCAGTCTCCGCTGAACCACCCAAAAATGGAGTGTGACCGCTGCGACCTCAGTCCCCCAGAGCTCGAACCCCCACCTCTGCGAGGGAATCGGCGGCCTCCTGTCCTTGGCGTCCGCAAAAGGCATTCACCTGCGGTGAACCTGGGCCTCGGGCGAGCAGGGCCAGGCCCCATGGTAGGAGCCCGGGGGAGGCAATGGCAGCCTCTGCGGCCAGGCCTCGGGCTCTCCCCGGGGCTCTCTCGGGGCACGGGCACCCTCTCTCGTCTAGAGAGTGCCCACGCCGTCCCTTGACCCCCGGGAGACACCTGCTTCCCGTGATAAGAGGCCCCCGGCCTCCATGGAGCTTGGAACTCTGGGGCCGGGCGGCGGGTCACTGGGCTAAGTGGCTGGAAACGCGCAGACCCCTCCGTCCCGACCGCCCCACTGCGAAGATCCCCCTGTTCTTCCATCCGTAAGGGGGTCGCCCCTTACGGATGGAAGAACAGGGGGGATGCCCCCAGGAGATGGCATTTGTCAGAGCCGCAGCTGGCCGGTTTCGGGCCAAGACGCGGGACCCGGCAGGTAGAGGGCAGGCAGCCCCACCACAAGCCTCCCTCGGGGCAACGGGCCCCACCCTGGACATATCAGGCCTGCTTCACAGGGTCCCTGGGGTCCTGTCCGTGGAACTGGAAGCTCTCCCCGCCACCCAGAGGTCCGTTCCTTTTCCCGTGGACCACACTTGCCAGCGCGTCTCCCACCCCGGCACAGGCAGAGTGCCAGGGAAGAACTAGGGACCCGGGGCCTGGATGAGGGGCGCGCCAGGGTTCCGCGCCTGGTGGGCAGGGGCCGAGCGGGCCGGACCCACGCCCAGGGACCAAGTCTCCCGGGGGGACTCGGGCCTGAGACCTGCCTGGGGGGCTAAGGGTCTTTCTTGGCTCAGAAGGCCCCACCCTGCCCCGAGGCGGCAAACGTGCACCGAGACGCTTCTACTCTCTCAAGTCTGGGCTGGACTTCGCGAGAAGGGACTGTGTCCGCTGGGACCCGGGTCCCACAGGGCTCGAACCCCCCTCCCCGTGAAGGCGTCCGCGGCCTGTGGTCCCTGGTGTCCGCAAAAGGCATTCACCTGCGGAGAACCTGGGCCCACGTGAGCGGGACCAGGCCCCACGGCAGGAGCCTAGGGAGGCCACTGGAGCCACGGGGGCCAGGGCTGGGCATTTTCCCGGGTGCTCTCTCGGGTCCCGGGCGCCCTCTCTCGCCCGGGGAGTGCCCACGCCGTCCCTTGACCCCCGCAGGACGCCTGCATCCCGCCATAAGCGGCCCACCTCCTCCACGGAGCTCGCACGCATGGGGCCGGGGTGCGAGCAACTGGCCTACGTGGCGGCAAACCCGCAGACCCCTCCGTCCCGTCCCCGCCACTGCGAAGATCCCCCTGTTCTTCCATCCGTAAAGGGGTCCCCCTTTACGGATGGAAGAACAGGGGGGAGGCGCCCAGGAGATGGCTTTTGTCCGAGCCGCGGCTGGGTGGTTTTCGGGCCAAGAGGCGGGGCCGCGCAGGCGCAAGCAGGCCCCCCCACCACAAGCATCCCTCCGGGCAACGTGCCCCGCCCTTGAGATATCAGGCCAGGTTCACACGGTCCCTGGGCTGGTGTCAGAGTTAACGGAAGCCCTCCCTGCCACCCAGAGGACCGTGCGTTTTCCCGTGGACCACACTTGCCAGCAGCTCTCCCACCCCCGCAGAGGCAGAGTGCCAGGGAAGAACTAGGGACCTGGGGCCGGGAAGAGGGGCCGGCCAAGGTTCCGCGCCAGGTGGAGCGGGTCCCGGCGGGCGGGCGGGCGGGCGGGACCCTCGTCCACGGACCGGTTCTCCTGTGGGGGGTCTGGCCTGTGCCCCGCCTGGGAGGCTAAGAGCCTTGCTTCGCCTGCAACGCCCCCACCCTGCCACAAGGCGGCAGACTTGGACCCAGCCGCTTCAACCCTCCAGTCTCCGCTGAACCACCCAAAAATGGAGTGTGACCGCTGCGACCTCAGTCCCCCAGAGCTCGAACCCCCACCTCTGCGAGGGAATCGGCGGCCTCCTGTCCTTGGCGTCCGCAAAAGGCATTCACCTGCGGTGAACCTGGGCCTCGGGCGAGCAGGGCCAGGCCCCATGGTAGGAGCCCGGGGGAGGCAATGGCAGCCTCTGCGGCCAGGCCTCGGGCTCTCCCCGGGGCTCTCTCGGGGCACGGGCACCCTCTCTCGTCTAGAGAGTGCCCACGCCGTCCCTTGACCCCCGGGAGACACCTGCTTCCCGTGATAAGAGGCCCCCGGCCTCCATGGAGCTTGGAACTCTGGGGCCGGGCGGCGGGTCACTGGGCTAAGTGGCTGGAAACGCGCAGACCCCTCCGTCCCGACCGCCCCACTGCGAAGATCCCCCTGTTCTTCCATCCGTAAGGGGGTCGCCCCTTACGGATGGAAGAACAGGGGGGATGCCCCCAGGAGATGGCATTTGTCAGAGCCGCAGCTGGCCGGTTTCGGGCCAAGACGCGGGACCCGGCAGGTAGAGGGCAGGCAGCCCCACCACAAGCCTCCCTCGGGGCAACGGGCCCCACCCTGGACATATCAGGCCTGCTTCACAGGGTCCCTGGGGTCCTGTCCGTGGAACTGGAAGCTCTCCCCGCCACCCAGAGGTCCGTTCCTTTTCCCGTGGACCACACTTGCCAGCGCGTCTCCCACCCCGGCACAGGCAGAGTGCCAGGGAAGAACTAGGGACCCGGGGCCTGGATGAGGGGCGCGCCAGGGTTCCGCGCCTGGTGGGCAGGGGCCGAGCGGGCCGGACCCACGCCCAGGGACCAAGTCTCCCGGGGGGACTCGGGCCTGAGACCTGCCTGGGGGGCTAAGGGTCTTTCTTGGCTCAGAAGGCCCCACCCTGCCCCGAGGCGGCAAACGTGCACCGAGACGCTTCTACTCTCTCAAGTCTGGGCTGGACTTCGCGAGAAGGGACTGTGTCCGCTGGGACCCGGGTCCCACAGGGCTCGAACCCCCCTCCCCGTGAAGGCGTCCGCGGCCTGTGGTCCCTGGTGTCCGCAAAAGGCATTCACCTGCGGAGAACCTGGGCCCACGTGAGCGGGACCAGGCCCCACGGCAGGAGCCTAGGGAGGCCACTGGAGCCACGGGGGCCAGGGCTGGGCATTTTCCCGGGTGCTCTCTCGGGTCCCGGGCGCCCTCTCTCGCCCGGGGAGTGCCCACGCCGTCCCTTGACCCCCGCAGGACGCCTGCATCCCGCCATAAGCGGCCCACCTCCTCCACGGAGCTCGCACGCATGGGGCCGGGGTGCGAGCAACTGGCCTACGTGGCGGCAAACCCGCAGACCCCTCCGTCCCGTCCCCGCCACTGCGAAGATCCCCCTGTTCTTCCATCCGTAAAGGGGTCCCCCTTTACGGATGGAAGAACAGGGGGGAGGCGCCCAGGAGATGGCTTTTGTCCGAGCCGCGGCTGCGTGGTTTTCGGGCCAAGAGGCGGGGCCGCGCAGGCGCAAGCAGGCCCCCCCACCACAAGCATCCCTCCGGGCAACGTGCCCCGCCCTTGAGATATCAGGCCAGGTTCACACGGTCCCTGGGCTGGTGTCAGAGTTAACGGAAGCCCTCCCTGCCACCCAGAGGACCGTGCGTTTTCCCGTGGACCACACTTGCCAGCAGCTCTCCCACCCCCGCAGAGGCAGAGTGCCAGGGAAGAACTAGGGACCTGGGGCCGGGAAGAGGGGCCGGCCAAGGTTCCGCGCCAGGTGGAGCGGGTCCCGGCGGGCGGGCGGGCGGGCGGGACCCTCGTCCACGGACCGGTTCTCCTGTGGGGGGTCTGGCCTGTGACCCGCCTGGGAGGCTAAGACCCTTGCTTCGCCTGCAACGCCCCCACCCTGCCACAAGGCGGCAGACTTGGACCCAGCCGCTTCAACCCTCCAGTCTCCGCTGAACCACCCAAAAATGGAGTGTGACCGCTGCGACCTCAGTCCCCCAGAGCTCGAACCCCCACCTCTGCGAGGGAATCGGCGGCCTCCTGTCCTTGGCGTCCGCAAAAGGCATTCACCTGCGGTGAACCTGGGCCTCGGGCGAGCAGGGCCAGGCCCCATGGTAGGAGCCCGGGGGAGGCAATGGCAGCCTCTGCGGCCAGGCCTCGGGCTCTCCCCGGGGCTCTCTCGGGGCACGGGCACCCTCTCTCGTCTAGAGAGTGCCCACGCCGTCCCTTGACCCCCGGGAGACACCTGCTTCCCGTGATAAGAGGCCCCCGGCCTCCATGGAGCTTGGAACTCTGGGGCCGGGCGGCGGGTCACTGGGCTAAGTGGCTGGAAACGCGCAGACCCCTCCGTCCCGACCGCCCCACTGCGAAGATCCCCCTGTTCTTCCATCCGTAAGGGGGTCGCCCCTTACGGATGGAAGAACAGGGGGGATGCCCCCAGGAGATGGCATTTGTCAGAGCCGCAGCTGGCCGGTTTCGGGCCAAGACGCGGGACCCGGCAGGTAGAGGGCAGGCAGCCCCACCACAAGCCTCCCTCGGGGCAACGGGCCCCACCCTGGACATATCAGGCCTGCTTCACAGGGTCCCTGGGGTCCTGTCCGTGGAACTGGAAGCTCTCCCCGCCACCCAGAGGTCCGTTCCTTTTCCCGTGGACCACACTTGCCAGCGTGTCTCCCACCCCGGCACAGGCAGAGTGCCAGGGAAGAACTAGGGACCCGGGGCCTGGATGAGGGGCGCGCCAGGGTTCCGCGCCTGGTGGGCAGGGGCCGAGCGGGCCGGACCCACGCCCAGGGACCAAGTCTCCCGGGGGGACTCGGGCCTGAGACCTGCCTGGGGGGCTAAGGGTCTTTCTTGGCTCAGAAGGCCCCACCCTGCCCCGAGGCGGCAAACGTGCACCGAGACGCTTCTACTCTCTCAAGTCTGGGCTGGACTTCGCGAGAAGGGACTGTGTCCGCTGGGACCCGGGTCCCACAGGGCTCGAACCCCCCTCCCCGTGAAGGCGTCCGCGGCCTGTGGTCCCTGGTGTCCGCAAAAGGCATTCACCTGCGGAGAACCTGGGCCCACGTGAGCGGGACCAGGCCCCACGGCAGGAGCCTAGGGAGGCCACTGGAGCCACGGGGGCCAGGGCTGGGCATTTTCCCGGGTGCTCTCTCGGGTCCCGGGCGCCCTCTCTCGCCCGGGGAGTGCCCACGCCGTCCCTTGACCCCCGCAGGACGCCTGCATCCCGCCATAAGCGGCCCACCTCCTCCACGGAGCTCGCACGCATGGGGCCGGGGTGCGAGCAACTGGCCTACGTGGCGGCAAACCCGCAGACCCCTCCGTCCCGTCCCCGCCACTGCGAAGATCCCCCTGTTCTTCCATCCGTAAAGGGGTCCCCCTTTACGGATGGAAGAACAGGGGGGAGGCGCCCAGGAGATGGCTTTTGTCCGAGCCGCGGCTGGGTGGTTTTCGGGCCAAGAGGCGGGGCCGCGCAGGCGCAAGCAGGCCCCCCCACCACAAGCATCCCTCCGGGCAACGTGCCCCGCCCTTGAGATATCAGGCCAGGTTCACACGGTCCCTGGGCTGGTGTCAGAGTTAACGGAAGCCCTCCCTGCCACCCAGAGGACCGTGCGTTTTCCCGTGGACCACACTTGCCAGCAGCTCTCCCACCCCCGCAGAGGCAGAGTGCCAGGGAAGAACTAGGGACCTGGGGCCGGGAAGAGGGGCCGGCCAAGGTTCCGCGCCAGGTGGAGCGGGTCCCGGCGGGCGGGCGGGCGGGCGGGACCCTCGTCCACGGACCGGTTCTCCTGTGGGGGGTCTGGCCTGTGCCCCGCCTGGGAGGCTAAGAGCCTTGCTTCGCCTGCAACGCCCCCACCCTGCCACAAGGCGGCAGACTTGGACCCAGCCGCTTCAACCCTCCAGTCTCCGCTGAACCACCCAAAAATGGAGTGTGACCGCTGCGACCTCAGTCCCCCAGAGCTCGAACCCCCACCTCTGCGAGGGAATCGGCGGCCTCCTGTCCTTGGCGTCCGCAAAAGGCATTCACCTGCGGTGAACCTGGGCCTCGGGCGAGCAGGGCCAGGCCCCATGGTAGGAGCCCGGGGGAGGCAATGGCAGCCTCTGCGGCCAGGCCTCGGGCTCTCCCCGGGGCTCTCTCGGGGCACGGGCACCCTCTCTCGTCTAGAGAGTGCCCACGCCGTCCCTTGACCCCCGGGAGACACCTGCTTCCCGTGATAAGAGGCCCCCGGCCTCCATGGAGCTTGGAACTCTGGGGCCGGGCGGCGGGTCACTGGGCTAAGTGGCTGGAAACGCGCAGACCCCTCCGTCCCGACCGCCCCACTGCGAAGATCCCCCTGTTCTTCCATCCGTAAGGGGGTCGCCCCTTACGGATGGAAGAACAGGGGGGATGCCCCCAGGAGATGGCATTTGTCAGAGCCGCAGCTGGCCGGTTTCGGGCCAAGACGCGGGACCCGGCAGGTAGAGGGCAGGCAGCCCCACCACAAGCCTCCCTCGGGGCAACGGGCCCCACCCTGGACATATCAGGCCTGCTTCACAGGGTCCCTGGGGTCCTGTCCGTGGAACTGGAAGCTCTCCCCGCCACCCAGAGGTCCGTTCCTTTTCCCGTGGACCACACTTGCCAGCGCGTCTCCCACCCCGGCACAGGCAGAGTGCCAGGGAAGAACTAGGGACCCGGGGCCTGGATGAGGGGCGCGCCAGGGTTCCGCGCCTGGTGGGCAGGGGCCGAGCGGGCCGGACCCACGCCCAGGGACCAAGTCTCCCGGGGGGACTCGGGCCTGAGACCTGCCTGGGGGGCTAAGGGTCTTTCTTGGCTCAGAAGGCCCCACCCTGCCCCGAGGCGGCAAACGTGCACCGAGACGCTTCTACTCTCTCAAGTCTGGGCTGGACTTCGCGAGAAGGGACTGTGTCCGCTGGGACCCGGGTCCCACAGGGCTCGAACCCCCCTCCCCGTGAAGGCGTCCGCGGCCTGTGGTCCCTGGTGTCCGCAAAAGGCATTCACCTGCGGAGAACCTGGGCCCACGTGAGCGGGACCAGGCCCCACGGCAGGAGCCTAGGGAGGCCACTGGAGCCACGGGGGCCAGGGCTGGGCATTTTCCCGGGTGCTCTCTCGGGTCCCGGGCGCCCTCTCTCGCCCGGGGAGTGCCCACGCCGTCCCTTGACCCCCGCAGGACGCCTGCATCCCGCCATAAGCGGCCCACCTCCTCCACGGAGCTCGCACGCATGGGGCCGGGGTGCGAGCAACTGGCCTACGTGGCGGCAAACCCGCAGACCCCTCCGTCCCGTCCCCGCCACTGCGAAGATCCCCCTGTTCTTCCATCCGTAAAGGGGTCCCCCTTTACGGATGGAAGAACAGGGGGGAGGCGCCCAGGAGATGGCTTTTGTCCGAGCCGCGGCTGGGTGGTTTTCGGGCCAAGAGGCGGGGCCGCGCAGGCGCAAGCAGGCCCCCCCACCACAAGCATCCCTCCGGGCAACGTGCCCCGCCCTTGAGATATCAGGCCAGGTTCACACGGTCCCTGGGCTGGTGTCAGAGTTAACGGAAGCCCTCCCTGCCACCCAGAGGACCGTGCGTTTTCCCGTGGACCACACTTGCCAGCAGCTCTCCCACCCCCGCAGAGGCAGAGTGCCAGGGAAGAACTAGGGACCTGGGGCCGGGAAGAGGGGCCGGCCAAGGTTCCGCGCCAGGTGGAGCGGGTCCCGGCGGGCGGGCGGGCGGGCGGGACCCTCGTCCACGGACCGGTTCTCCTGTGGGGGGTCTGGCCTGTGCCCCGCCTGGGAGGCTAAGAGCCTTGCTTCGCCTGCAACGCCCCCACCCTGCCACAAGGCGGCAGACTTGGACCCAGCCGCTTCAACCCTCCAGTCTCCGCTGAACCACCCAAAAATGGAGTGTGACCGCTGCGACCTCAGTCCCCCAGAGCTCGAACCCCCACCTCTGCGAGGGAATCGGCGGCCTCCTGTCCTTGGCGTCCGCAAAAGGCATTCACCTGCGGTGAACCTGGGCCTCGGGCGAGCAGGGCCAGGCCCCATGGTAGGAGCCCGGGGGAGGCAATGGCAGCCTCTGCGGCCAGGCCTCGGGCTCTCCCCGGGGCTCTCTCGGGGCACGGGCACCCTCTCTCGTCTAGAGAGTGCCCACGCCGTCCCTTGACCCCCGGGAGACACCTGCTTCCCGTGATAAGAGGCCCCCGGCCTCCATGGAGCTTGGAACTCTGGGGCCGGGCGGCGGGTCACTGGGCTAAGTGGCTGGAAACGCGCAGACCCCTCCGTCCCGACCGCCCCACTGCGAAGATCCCCCTGTTCTTCCATCCGTAAGGGGGTCGCCCCTTACGGATGGAAGAACAGGGGGGATGCCCCCAGGAGATGGCATTTGTCAGAGCCGCAGCTGGCCGGTTTCGGGCCAAGACGCGGGACCCGGCAGGTAGAGGGCAGGCAGCCCCACCACAAGCCTCCCTCGGGGCAACGGGCCCCACCCTGGACATATCAGGCCTGCTTCACAGGGTCCCTGGGGTCCTGTCCGTGGAACTGGAAGCTCTCCCCGCCACCCAGAGGTCCGTTCCTTTTCCCGTGGACCACACTTGCCAGCGCGTCTCCCACCCCGGCACAGGCAGAGTGCCAGGGAAGAACTAGGGACCCGGGGCCTGGATGAGGGGCGCGCCAGGGTTCCGCGCCTGGTGGGCAGGGGCCGAGCGGGCCGGACCCACGCCCAGGGACCAAGTCTCCCGGGGGGACTCGGGCCTGAGACCTGCCTGGGGGGCTAAGGGTCTTTCTTGGCTCAAAAGGCCCCACCCTGCCCCGAGGCGGCAAACGTGCACCGAGACGCTTCTACTCTCTCAAGTCTGGGCTGGACTTCGCGAGAAGGGACTGTGTCCGCTGGGACCCGGGTCCCACAGGGCTCGAACCCCCCTCCCCGTGAAGGCGTCCGCGGCCTGTGGTCCCTGGTGTCCGCAAAAGGCATTCACCTGCGGAGAACCTGGGCCCACGTGAGCGGGACCAGGCCCCACGGCAGGAGCCTAGGGAGGCCACTGGAGCCACGGGGGCCAGGGCTGGGCATTTTCCCGGGTGCTCTCTCGGGTCCCGGGCGCCCTCTCTCGCCCGGGGAGTGCCCACGCCGTCCCTTGACCCCCGCAGGACGCCTGCATCCCGCCATAAGCGGCCCACCTCCTCCACGGAGCTCGCACGCATGGGGCCGGGGTGCGAGCAACTGGCCTACGTGGCGGCAAACCCGCAGACCCCTCCGTCCCGTCCCCGCCACTGCGAAGATCCCCCTGTTCTTCCATCCGTAAAGGGGTCCCCCTTTACGGATGGAAGAACAGGGGGGAGGCGCCCAGGAGATGGCTTTTGTCCGAGCCGCGGCTGCGTGGTTTTCGGGCCAAGAGGCGGGGCCGCGCAGGCGCAAGCAGGCCCCCCCACCACAAGCATCCCTCCGGGCAACGTGCCCCGCCCTTGAGATATCAGGCCAGGTTCACACGGTCCCTGGGCTGGTGTCAGAGTTAACGGAAGCCCTCCCTGCCACCCAGAGGACCGTGCGTTTTCCCGTGGACCACACTTGCCAGCAGCTCTCCCACCCCCGCAGAGGCAGAGTGCCAGGGAAGAACTAGGGACCTGGGGCCGGGAAGAGGGGCCGGCCAAGGTTCCGCGCCAGGTGGAGCGGGTCCCGGCGGGCGGGCGGGCGGGCGGGACCCTCGTCCACGGACCGGTTCTCCTGTGGGGGGTCTGGCCTGTGCCCCCGCCTGGGAGGCTAAGAGCCTTGCTTCGCCTGCAACGCCCCCACCCTGCCACAAGGCGGCAGACTTGGACCCAGCCGCTTCAACCCTCCAGTCTCCGCTGAACCACCCAAAAATGGAGTGTGACCGCTGCGACCTCAGTCCCCCAGAGCTCGAACCCCCACCTCTGCGAGGGAATCGGCGGCCTCCTGTCCTTGGCGTCCGCAAAAGGCATTCACCTGCGGTGAACCTGGGCCTCGGGCGAGCAGGGCCAGGCCCCATGGTAGGAGCCCGGGGGAGGCAATGGCAGCCTCTGCGGCCAGGCCTCGGGCTCTCCCCGGGGCTCTCTCGGGGCACGGGCACCCTCTCTCGTCTAGAGAGTGCCCACGCCGTCCCTTGACCCCCGGGAGACACCTGCTTCCCGTGATAAGAGGCCCCCGGCCTCCATGGAGCTTGGAACTCTGGGGCCGGGCGGCGGGTCACTGGGCTAAGTGGCTGGAAACGCGCAGACCCCTCCGTCCCGACCGCCCCACTGCGAAGATCCCCCTGTTCTTCCATCCGTAAGGGGGTCGCCCCTTACGGATGGAAGAACAGGGGGGATGCCCCCAGGAGATGGCATTTGTCAGAGCCGCAGCTGGCCGGTTTCGGGCCAAGACGCGGGACCCGGCAGGTAGAGGGCAGGCAGCCCCACCACAAGCCTCCCTCGGGGCAACGGGCCCCACCCTGGACATATCAGGCCTGCTTCACAGGGTCCCTGGGGTCCTGTCCGTGGAACTGGAAGCTCTCCCCGCCACCCAGAGGTCCGTTCCTTTTCCCGTGGACCACACTTGCCAGCGCGTCTCCCACCCCGGCACAGGCAGAGTGCCAGGGAAGAACTAGGGACCCGGGGCCTGGATGAGGGGCGCGCCAGGGTTCCGCGCCTGGTGGGCAGGGGCCGAGCGGGCCGGACCCACGCCCAGGGACCAAGTCTCCCGGGGGGACTCGGGCCTGAGACCTGCCTGGGGGGCTAAGGGTCTTTCTTGGCTCAAAAGGCCCCACCCTGCCCCGAGGCGGCAAACGTGCACCGAGACGCTTCTACTCTCTCAAGTCTGGGCTGGACTTCGCGAGAAGGGACTGTGTCCGCTGGGACCCGGGTCCCACAGGGCTCGAACCCCCCTCCCCGTGAAGGCGTCCGCGGCCTGTGGTCCTTGGTGTCCGCAAAAGGCATTCACCTGCGGAGAACCTGGGCCCACGTGAGCGGGACCAGGCCCCACGGCAGGAGCCTAGGGAGGCCACTGGAGCCACGGGGGCCAGGGCTGGGCATTTTCCCGGGTGCTCTCTCGGGTCCCGGGCGCCCTCTCTCGCCCGGGGAGTGCCCACGCCGTCCCTTGACCCCCGCAGGACGCCTGCATCCCGCCATAAGCGGCCCACCTCCTCCACGGAGCTCGCACGCATGGGGCCGGGGTGCGAGCAACTGGCCTACGTGGCGGCAAACCCGCAGACCCCTCCGTCCCGTCCCCGGCCACTGCGAAGATCCCCCTGTTCTTCCATCCGTAAAGGGTCCCCCTTTACGGATGGAAGAACAGGGGGGGAGGCGCCCAGGAGATGGCTTTTGTCCGAGCCGCGGCTGGGTGGTTTTCGGGCCAAGAGGCGGGGCCGCGCAGTGCGCAAGCAGGCCCCCCCACCACAAGCATCCCTCCGGGCAACGTGCCCCGCCCTTGAGATATCAGGCCAGGTTCACACGGTCCCTGGGCTGGTGTCAGAGTTAACGGAAGCCCTCCCTGCCACCCAGAGGACCGTGCGTTTTCCCGTGGACCACACTTGCCAGCAGCTCTCCCACCCCCGCAGAGGCAGAGTGCCAGGGAAGAACTAGGGACCTGGGGCCGGGAAGAGGGGCCGGCCAAGGTTCCGCGCCAGGTGGAGCGGGTCCCGGCGGGCGGGAGCGGGGCGGTGCGGGACCCTCGTCCACGGACCGGTTCTCCTGTGGGGGGTCTGGCCTGTGCCCCGCCTGGGAGGCTAAGAGCCTTGCTTCGCCTGCAACGCCCCCACCCTGCCACAAGGCGGCAGACTTGGACCCAGCCGCTTCAACCCTCCAGTCCTCCGCTGAACCACCCAAAAATGGAGTGTGACCGCTGCGACCTCAGTCCCCCAGAGCTCGAACCCCCACCTCTGCGAGGGGGAATCGGCGGCCCTCTGTCCTTGGCGTCCGCAAAAGGCATTCACCTGCGGTGAACCTGGGCCCTCGGGCGAGCAGGGCCAGGCCCCATGGTAGGAGCCCGGGGGAGGCAATGGCAGCCTCTGCGGCCAGGCCTCGGGCTCTCCCCCGGGGCTCTCTCGGGGCACGGGCACCCCTCTCTCGTCTAGAGAGTGCCCACGCCGTCCCTTGGACCCCCGGGAGACACCTGCTTCCCGTGATAAGAGGCCCCCCGGCCTCCATGGAGCTTGGAACTCTGGGCCGGGCCGGGCGTGGGTCACTGGGCTAAGTGGCTGGAAACGCGCAGACCCCTCCGTCCCGACCGCCCCACTGCGAAGATCCCCCTGTTCTTCCATCCGTAAGGGGGTCGCCCCTTACGGATGGAAGAACAGGGGGGATGCCCCCAGGAGATGGCATTTGTCAGAGCCGCAGCTGGCCGGTTTTCGGGGCCAAGACGCGGGACCCGGCAGGTAGAGGGCAGGCAGCCCCACCACAAGCCTCCCTCGGGGCAACGGGCCCCACCCTGGACATATCAGGCCTGCTTCACAGGGGTCCCTGGGGTCCTGTCCGTGGAACTGGAAGCTCTCCCCCGCCACCCAGAGGTCCGTTCCTTTTCCCGTGGACCACACTTGCCAGCGCGTCTCCCACCCCGGCACAGGCAGAGTGCCAGGGAAGAACTAGGGACCCGGGGCCTGGATGAGGGGCGCGCCAGGGTTCCGCGCCTGGTGGGCAGGGGCCGAGCGGGCCGGACCCACGCCCAGGGACCAAGTCTCCCGGGGGGGACTCGGGCCTGAGACCTGCCTGGGGGGCTAAGGGTCTTTCTTGGCTCAAAAGGCCCCACCCTGCCCCGAGGGCGGCAAACGTGCACCGAGGACGCTTCTACTCTCTCAAGTCTGGGCTGGACTTCGCGGAGAAGGGACTGTGTCCGCTGGGACCCGGGTCCCACAGGGCTCGAACCCCCCTCCCCGTGAAGGCGGTCCGCGGCCTGTGGTCCCTGGTGTCCGCAAAAGGCATTCACCTGCGGAGAACCTGGGCCCACGTGAGCGGGACCAGGCCCCACGGCAGGAGCCTAGGGAGGCCACTGGAGCCACGGGGGCCAGGGCTGGGCATTTTCCCGGGTGCTCTCTCGGGTCCCGGGCGCCCTCTCTCGCCCGGGGGAGTGCCCACGCCGTCCCTTGACCCCCCGCAGGACGCCTGCATCCCGCCATAAGCGGCCCACCTCCTCCACGGAGCTCGCACGCATGGGGCCGGGGTGCGAGCAACTGGCCTACGTGGCGGCAAACCCGCAGACCCCTCCGTCCCGTCCCCGCCACTGCGAAGATCCCCCCTGTTCTTCCATCCGTAAAGGGGTCCCCCTTTACGGATGGAAGAACAGGGGGGAGGCGCCCAGGAGATGGCTTTTGTCCGAGCCGCGGCTTGCGTGGTTTTCGGGCCAAGAGGCGGGGCCGCGCAGGCGCAAGCAGGCCCCCCCACCACAAGCATCCCTCCGGGCAACGTGCCCGCCCTTGAGATATCAGGCCAGGTTCACACGGTCCCTGGGCTGGTGTCAGAGTTAACGGAAGCCCTCCCTGCCACCCAGAGGACCGTTGCGTTTTCCCGTGGACCACACTTGCCAGCAGCTCTCCCACCCCCGCAGAGGCAGAGTGCCAGGGAAGAACTAGGGACCTGGGGCCGGGAAGAGGGGCCGGCCAAGGTTCCGCGCCAGGTGGAGGCGGTCCCGGCGGGCGGGCGGGCGGGCGGGACCCTCGTCCACGGACCGGTTCTCCTGTGGGGGGTCTGGCCTGTGCCCCGCCTGGAGGCTAAGAGCCTTGCTTCGCCTGCAACGCCCCCACCCTGCCACAAGGCGGCAGACTTGGACCCAGCCGCTTCAACCCTCCAGTCTCCGCTGAACCACCCAAAAATGGAGTGTGACCGCTGCGACCTCAGTCCCCCAGAGCTCGAACCCCCACCTCTGCGAGGGAATCGGCGGCCTCCTGTCCTTGGCGTCCGCAAAGGCATTCACCCTGCGGTGAACCTGGGCCTCGGGCGAGCAGGGCCAGGCCCCATGGTAGGAGCCCGGGGGAGAGCAATGGCAGCCTCTGCGGCCAGGCCTCGGGCTCTCCCCGGGGCTCTCTCGGGGGCACGGGCACCCCTCTCCTCGTCTAGAGAGTGCCCACGCCGTCCCTTGACCCCCGGGAGACACCGCTTCCCGTGATAAGAGGCCCCCGGCCTCCATGGAGCTTGGAACTCTGGGGCCGGGCGGCGGGTCACTGGGCTAAGTGGCTGGGAAACGCGACGC
>NW_026527616.1:0-18790 GCF_022682495.2 Desmodus rotundus | reverse complement strand
GAAACGCAAGGTTCCTACATGGACCAATGGAAACGAAATACTGCTGGAGCCCTAATTTGCATACAGTGGTTATAAAAGGATCAGGCCCGCCTATCATCTTACTTCTATCCTTAGCTAACCCGCGTGTAGTGTTCTGCAATGCCGGAGCCTGCAAAATCCGCTCCTGCGCCCAAGAAGGGTTCTAAAAAGGCGGTTACCAAAGCCCAGAAAAAGGATGGCAAAAAGCGGAAGCGCAGTCGCAAAGAGAGCTATTCCATCTATGTGTACAAGGTCCTCAAGCAAGTGCACCCGGACACTGGCATCTCATCTAAGGCCATGGGCATCATGAACTCCTTCGTCAACGACATCTTCGAGCGCATCGCCGGCGAAGCGTCGCGCCTGGCGCATTACAACAAGCGCTCCACCATCACATCCCGGGAGATCCAGACTGCCGTGCGCCTGCTGTTGCCAGGGGAACTGGCGAAGCACGCTGTGTCCGAGGGCACCAAGGCGGTCACCAAGTATACCAGCTCCAAATGAGTTCAGTACCGGGACGAGCCGCTCGTACGAGTCGCTGGCTGCTTGACTCTAAAGGCTCTTTTCAGAGCCACCCCTCCTAATCACCACAAAGAGCTGTGCACTAATTTTCCTACTCGTCTAGTAAGTTATTCTAGTTGAAGGTCACGGGATACGGTACACGTAGTTTTTTTTTTTTTTTTTAAATCCTTGACTATGTTCCTGGCGCATGATTGGCTTTGCGCTTTGAATCCAGGACACGTATTTAACCCTTTCCTGTGCTTTTGTTTTCCTATGAGTCAGTAAGAAGTTAGAACCTGATCCCATCCTCCGTTCTTAAACTAATGTTTTGGTGCCTGTATTGTGTATGTTTCATCGGTATTTTAGGACGAAATGATTTTAATATCCACTTAAGGAAGGGCCCCAGCACACAACTAAGCCCAGGTTCTGCGTCACAAACCTGAAGAATTTTCCGGAGAGCTGGATAGCTGCTTTGGTGCCTCTCGGTAGTTACGCGCTGCGGTGTGGTTTTCTGGGGACACCAGCGATTCTGGGCACTTAGGGTGGGGTCTGCGCTACCGGGTTCCACCCTTTCTCTGGATTACAATGACGTTCAACACCACGGGCCGTTCTGAAATTAACAGCTGCTGGTTTCCACTGCTCACTTTGGGGCTTTGAAGTCCCTATTGTTTTTCATTTGTGTGGATGATTTTTGCATGTAATTTCCTTAGAACGCTCTGGACTCAAGCTACTTCAAGGTACTAGTAATTTAGATCCGGGCTCTTTAAGTCACCTCTTAGATTTCCAAGACATCCACTCAGGAATTTGGGCATCTCTTTCCTTCCTGTCCTGGTCCCTCACGATTTTATCTTCCTCTTAGTAGCCATCAGAAATCGGATCGGTTTATTTTCTTTTTGTAGTTTCTATTTTGTTACAGTTTTATCAATCCCTTAACAGAGACTGCTGCTCTGGGTTTCCGTTATATCGTCACCGTTATTAAGTGCCTGGCACATAGCCGGCACTTAAACACTTATTAGTATTTGTTGAATTTTCTTATTGCACCCCTTAATCACTTCCGTGGATGGATGGGTGTGGTTCATTTCCATTAGATGTATGTGAAAACAGGATAAAAATGGAGATTTTTTGGAGCTCCTTCCCTAAGTCTCCATGGTTACTTCAGGGCAACAGCTGTAGGGAGGAGGCCCTTATTAAGATTTTTTTTTTTTGCCCCAAAGAGGAGGTGGCAATGGTAGGTCTTCTCTGTTACTGTTCTCAATTCAGTGTCTTTTGGATTTCCATTATATTGAGAGCACTGGTCACTGGAAAGACTTTCCCTTTTCTGAACCGCCCTCCCCCCCCACCCCCAACCAGTACTCTGTTCCACACGGAGATGAGGTTTTAACTTACATTTACCAGTCTCATTTGCTTCTCAGGAGACCATGTAAGGCAGACCCTGTGAGACAGGCAAGGTTAATAGCCCTTAGCACTGGTCATGCCCCTGACATTGTCCACCATTTTATCCTCAGATGTGATGGCAACTGCACTTTAGTTTTATTTTGTTGAATCTTTCCATCCAAGCCTTGATTTTGCTGCTAAAGACACTGATGATCTAATCAGTTATTCAACTCTGCTTTTGACTAAGGGGTCCTGGAGTCTATTGCAGCGGTTTCATGAATCCAAATGGACACCAGACATTTTCATAGACTTAATAAATGTTGTATCTCATGTATGTGTGTTTTCAAATGTGTGCAGATGGTGATGTTATGGATAAAGTTACCAGTTAATGTAACATTCTTTTATCTAGAATATATTTAAAAATACATTAAAATTATTTTATCTGCAGTATATTTTCTAACTAAATGAAGTTAGTGTAAAGAACCATTACTGAGTCTGTGGAAAAGCTGGGTGCCTCTGACTTGGAGGATGAATATTTATAAGACATCAGCCAACTTCTAGCTGAGAGGTGCACTGAGGCTTGTCATGAGGACTTTGTTAATGTTAAGCAATTGAAAAATACATGACAACAAATAAGCACTATAAGCAAAATAGAAGAAAAAAGTCCTTATAAAATTTTAAATTAAAATTTTATTTATTTATTTACTTTTAGAGAGAGGGGAAGGGAGAGAGAGAGGGGAAGGGAGGGAGAGAGGGAGAGAAACATTAGTGTGTGGTTGCCTCTCTCACCGCCCCCCCCCCTCCCCCGGGCCCAGCCTGCAACCCAGACATGTGGGAATTGAACCATATGCAACCCTTTGGTTTGCAGGACAGCACTCAATCCACTGAGCTACACCAGCCAGGGCTGAGATTTTAGCTAACACACACAGAGCACTTACTGTGTGCCAGCCAATGTTCTAAAGTCTTTACACATATTGACTCATTTAATCCTCACAAGAGCCTCATGAAGTAGTTACCATTATTATCTACCATTTTATAGATGAGGAGACTGAGGCATAGAGAGGCTTCTCCTCAGAAACTCTACAGAGAGTAAACTCCTAGTTAAGTGTTTAAGAGCCTTGAGAAAGTAAGGTAACTCTGAAAACCTGGGTCTCTCTCTGGGTTGTGTTGGTGGTGGTGGTGGGGGCAGTGAATATCTATGGTTTAAAATTAAAATCAAAAGAAATGTCACCTTTCCTCTTCAGGATACACCCTGAATATGTATCTATAGTGGTGGTGGTGGTGGCCTTGAGGATGGGATTGGGGGCATCTGGTTCTCCACCCCAGAGGCCATAGCTCAACTCAGTTTAGTTTGTCCCGCTGTGGTCGGGCTCATCAGCTGGAATCCCTTCACTAACATTAGAGAACCTTAATTGCTGATTATGGGCTCCCCCTGGGCATGGTGTTTACTAGGAAGAAAGTTACAGAGTGAGGAAGAGGGTAGAAGTGACAGAGCTCCGTATTTTAACTGCGGAGGGGAGGGAATTAGTAATGGTGAGATAAATCCTCCTGAGGAACCTCTCTGAGCACTTCTTTCTCTTGCTCAAACATTTGTAAACATTTGCTGATGTTGGGGTTAATAACAATAATTGTTATAATAGTTGCTTATACTTATTGAGTACCTATTTTTAAGTTATTATTATTAATTATTATTATTTTTTTATTTTGGGGTTCTGTGTCCTTTTTAGAGCACCTATGTACCTGGTCTTCTGCCAAGTGGTTTACAGGCATTGCCTGATTTAATCTTTACAGCCACCACTTAAGACAGTTCCAGTATTATCATCCTTACATTATGTATAAAGGAGATGAGTCTTGGAGAGAAGTTAAATACTTTGTCCAGGATCGTTTGGGGCATAAGTCATGGAACCGCAATTCAACGCACTCTTTGAAAGAGCTTGATATTCAAGGCCTGCAACAATCTGCTTCTTCCTTTTTTAAATTTTTCTGCTCTAGTTAAAATGGTGTATCCATCTTCTCCTAAACCTGTTTGTTCTTTCCCTGGTCTGGACTGAACTGCCTCTTCCTAGCTTGGCCAGAGGTTTCGTCCAAGCCAAGGCTGTATCTTCCAGCTCAAATGACACTTCATAACTCATTCTCTACCATACCCACCTCTACTTCAAAACAGCAACTTCCTACTGACGTATAATTGGCATTCAATAAACATGTTTAAAGTATAATTTGCTAAGCTTTGACAGATATCTGGCTATGAAAACATCACTGCAATCAAAATAATGAACATATCCGTCGCCCCTGCCCCAGAGTTTCCTAGGGTTCTATCATAATTCCTCCCACCTGCCCCCTTCACCAATGTCCTCCTTTGCTCCCACCCCTGTCCTCTGGCAAACACTGGTTTGCTTTATCTAATTATAGATAGTTTGCATTTTTTAGAATTTCGTGTAAATGGAATCATACAGCATGTATCATTCGTGGCTTCTTTCACTCAGCATAATTATTTCGAGAGTCATTCATATTGTTGCATGTATGAGTTCATTTGTTTTTATTGTTGAATAGTATTCCATTGTGTGGCTATGCTACAATTGTTAATCCATTCACTTGTTCAGGAATAGTTGGGGTGTTTCCAGTCCTTCCTCCACTTTTTAATGCTCTCCAACCGTGTCATGGTTGTTCCAGAGATGAACATGATAAACCTCGGCCCTCAGTTGGGAAGGAATCCAGATGGGGGATTAAACACATACAGAAATATTTATTCTAATCTATTCTACTGGGAGAAGGTGGTAGGGTCTCATGTCTGTTTTCCTAGACTCAAAACTTCTTTAATTCAGTGATTTTCAACTGGTGTGCCCCAAGAACTTTTAAAACATGCAGTACCTGATTATTTAGTCAGGAGCACTGACCTCTTTTCTCTTAGATTGTCAAATAAAAAAAGGACAACAGCCAACTGTCTGTTGTGAATGAGTCAAAATTATACCTATTTTCGGGTCAGATCTGCAAAAAATCCATTTTGTGTGTGTTATAAGATGAAAAAGGTTGAAAAATCACTGCTCTAACCCATTCCATCCTGCTGCCAGAGTCATCTAAAGCATAGACCCGACCCATCTGCTCACAAGCCACCAGCGGCCTGCCTCACTGCCTCAGTTCGGCCTTCATAAGAAAAAAAGGAAAAGAAAAATGTAAACTTTATACCCAAAATGCTTATACCATAGGGTTTCAAAATGTTGTCTGGGGAGCTCCGCTCCTTTAGGAAGGGGACTATAGAGCTCTTATTGTGGCTAACGAATCTGGCAAAGGAAGCAAGCCTGAGGGGCAGCTCTGCTTAGGTTTCGGGAACTGACTCTTAATGGGGAGATTGTCCCTGTGACTAGGCAGACTAGGTTTAACCATTCATTAATACGTATCTACTAATTTGGTAAATATTTATTACCTACTAAGTTCTATACGAAAGTCTCTCTAGGACCATGCTTCTTCACTGACTCCTAAGCATTGTAGGTATATCATTGTGTTATTCTTGTATTCAGTAATCACTGAGTATCTGGTAGGTACCGGGCAATCTACTGGGCAGTGAGGATACAAGGGTAAACAGAATGGTGTGACTTCTGCCTTCTTGGACTTTT
Organism: Desmodus rotundus; assembly: GCF_022682495.2. Classification (NCBI taxonomy): domain Eukaryota; kingdom Metazoa; phylum Chordata; class Mammalia; order Chiroptera; family Phyllostomidae; genus Desmodus; species Desmodus rotundus. The sequence continues at coordinate 13,289 of NW_026527616.1, read as the reverse complement.
AGTGGCTAGACTTGAAGATGGATATTACGCCAGTGACTATAATAAAGTGTGACCAAGTGTTATGATGGGAGAGAGTGTGACTTAACATTGGCGCTGATAATAAAGGCGTTCCTGAGGAAGGGACTTTTAGGATGAGATCTAAAGAGGCTGGGAAGAAAGAATGTTCCAGGCAGTGGGTGACATGGGCAAAGGCCTGAAGGAGTGTGAAAGACAGCAAGCTCAGGGAAACAGGAGAAACCGTAAGAAGTCTAGTATGTGTCCTTTTGAGTGAGAATTCAGAGGCCAGGGTTTCGGGGTCCCTCAGCCTATCCTGACCACCTAGGCACTTACAGATGATGCTGACCTACAGAGATGAAGAGGACTAACAGCCCACCCTGAAGGAACTCAGAATCTAGGGGGGAACTGTAAAGATAAATTAATCCTGGAGGAACCGCTAAAACAGAGTGCATGCTTGTTAGAACCGGAGAAAAACGCCATCTGTTGGTCTGGGAAGGAGCAGCAGGGGTGGAGGTGGTAGGGCACACGAGGAAGCTTGACAGGCTGAGCTCTGCAGACTAAACAATGGGCCGGCACACTAGGGGAATTTAACTGGAAAGAGGAGAGGGTTTTGCCAAGTCATGGGAGTAGTTGGGAATTTCAGACATTGGGCAGCCCAGAACAACAAACTTGTGCAGCTGGAGGAATAGCTGACAAACATCTAATTAAAAACCAGGGAAGATTTATAATTTAGGAATTATAAGGAGGTCTACCTTTATAATTTTGTCTTATTTGTTCTGAATAGCTAATTAAATTTTTAAAAAAATTTATTTTTAGAGAAGGGAAGGGAGGGAGGGAGGGAAGGAGAGAAAAATCAGTGTGTGGTTGCCTCTCCAGCACCCCCTAGTGGGGACCTGGCCCACAACTCAGGCATGTGCCCTGACTGGGAATTGAACTGTCGACTCTGGTTTGCAGGCCGACACTCAGTCCACTGGACTATACCAGCCAGGGCTTGAATAGCTAACTATATAATAAAACTTCTCCATTGTTTGTTCTGGATCAGACACTATGCCTGCCATTTTGTGAGAATTGTTTCTTTATATATCTCCAAACACTATCACCAGGCAGAGCCCGTTGTCTGCATTTTACAGGTGAGATTAAGCATCTTGCCAAAGTTGTGGAGGTAGTAAGAGGCAGAGCCAGGATTTGAACTCAAGTCTGTGGCATTGCACTTAGTCTCTGCTTCTCCGTACTATGACGCATGGGCATAAGTTTTATTCTGAAGGCTGTGGGGTGGAGGGCATAGAAATTGTAAATCCTGTAGAGGAGTGACAAGCTTAGCTCTGGCTTGTGGGGAGGTTTTCTCCACTTGATGGGAGTGGAGTCAGGAGGGGAGTGGGTAAGCAGGTAGAGAAGATTCCAGTGAAGCAATAAGGCCCTCAACCCTGTGCGTTATGAACTTCCTGTCACTTCCCCTGTTAGCTTCCAGTATGGGCTCTTTGCTTGGTGTTTTCTGCTTAAGAATATGAACTTTGGAGTCCCAGCACTTTGGTCAGAATCTCTGGCCCTTGGGCTCATTAGCTATGGGAGCTTTGGCAAATTACTCCAAGCTTCCTAGTCTGTAAAATGAGAGTGATAAATGCCTGCCTGCCTTACAGGGTTGTCATGGTGATTCAAAGATAGATGAAATACAAAGTCTAGTTAGAAGTGACTGAGTTTAATGAACATAAGTATTATAGGGTGAAATGCTCACTCTCTCTGACCCCATTTTAACTCTAGCCTGCCTTTCCACCATGGCCTTCAGGCAAACAGCTCCTGCTACATAGAAGAATTCTGCTTGAGACTTGAGCTTCTTGGCAAAGATTTGCAGGAGCCTCAAGATGGGACTCAGATCAGCAGCAATCACTGGACCAGGAACAAAGAGATTTTTTTGAAATTTCGCATTCTTCTTTAGATCCCCGTTGGTGCCTAGATGTCACATACCTCTTGCTCCACCTTTCTCCCTTTGCTTGACATAAAAGAAGCCTGAATTCTGGGCCGTCCTAAGATGAATTTGTGGAAGCTTTAAGGCCCCCATCTTCTTGAGCTGCTGCCTTCTTGGTCAATAAACCTTTCCTTACTCCAAACCCTGACGTTTTGAATATTGGCTTTTAGAAACGGAGGTCCATGAACCTTGAATTGTTAACAAGTTGTTATCAATATTTCTGAATGTGCACGCACTCTCCTTTGGGCATGCCCACTTAAATCTCCTTTTTGAGCGAATTTTCTTTCTCCTAAACGCTGAGAATCCCAATGAGACTTTCAACCAGGGGAGAAATGGGCAGAGGCATCTTGTACTGGGCTAACCCCCTGAACCTGTCTCCAAGGCCCCCTTTTCTCTGACTTTCCAGTGAGCTGATGGCAGCCCCTCCTTGGATCAAAGCTTTCTTGCAATGTTTCTACAGGGCCAGAGCAGCCCCACCTAGGCTCTCTCCTGTTGCTTCTCCTATCCCAGGCCCTTCCTTGTTTTACTCTCCCTAGCTTTAATAAATGTACTTTCAAAATTAAAGAAAAGAACAACATTTCTGAATGTCAGTGCATAATATGGTCCTGTTGATACAAACCTTGCCTCTTTTGGACATATTGTCTTTCCTGGTGGTACTTAGCTCTCTCCAGCTATCCTGTTTCTTGATGTTCTCTTGATCTATTGGCCCAATGAGTGCTTGCCCAGGGTTCTTGCCTCAGCCTTCTTTTCTTCTCCCTGACCTCTGGGTAGATTTCAGCAAATTCCCTGACTTCTTAAGTATGTGCTGAGGGCTTCTCCTGAGTATCTCCCGCTGAGCTCCTTTGCTGAATATATTAATACCCCTAGCTCCTGGTGAATGCGGCCTTCTACATGGATAACAGGAATCTCAACTTCAATGTCAGAAGGGCATTTGTGCATGTAATTGGTTCCAAAAGCAATTCCCCCCTGAATTCTCCACCTTAGTGCAATTTTTTGCAATCTCCTGGAACTCCTCAGGTCAAGGAAAAGCTCCCTCTCCTCTTGCATTCTCCAAGTGCCTACATCACCAAATCTTGTCAAATTTACCTTCTACCATGACCTCAAATCAATTACTTCATCTACTTTTACACCTAGCCACTGCCTCAGCTGAGGCCACCATCAACTCTTATTAAAGAACCCAAAGTCCAATTAACAATACCAATCCCATGGCTGACTTTTCCTAGAACCAGGCTGGACATGATTGGACTTTTTAAATGAATGGATGTTGCTCTTCGCTTGATTTTCTTTTCTTTAAGACTTTCCTGAAAGCGGGAAATTACTTACGTACCTGAAACAATTACATTTTGATACTGACATAAAAACAAGATTACGTACTACTTAGCCCTACTTTCGAAGGCATTCCAAAAGTTTCCTATTAGGCCTAGGAAGTTGGGCCTTCACAAGATAGTGGCAAACATGTCAGCTTTGTCCTGTTACCAAAAAGGTGTCAAGCTGTCACCTTTTTAGCGGTAATATGCCTGTGGCAATTTGAGAATCCCTGAAGGAACTGGAGAATTCCTTATAATCTTCCCAGAATATACTCTCAAGTGAGAACCAGATGTTGTAGTCTACCTAGGCCGTACAGAAGGGTTAAAAAGTTGGAGAGCGAGCGCCTAGGCAATTACTTCACTACTGACTCTTCTTGCTTGGTTTCGGGAACTGTGACAAATGGTTACCTGGGGTGTTTTTCTTCAGGGCCAGAAGGTAAAGATTAGGGAACTGCCAGAAACCACCTGAGACCTGTGGAAGCTGCCTGATTACCTGGTTGAATCTGCCTGAAGTTCCCCTCCAGTGACCTCAGCGGGAACTTTTCTCCTTGTACCCGGCCGATGACAATCTCCAGTCAAGGCGGAGCTCCTCCTCTATTTTCCGTCCTTGCGATGTATGTCGGGCCGTGCCCGTGTCTGCTTGCTGGGGGATCGCCCCGAAAACTGCCCCGGGCTTGCCGTGATGCCAGCCGACCACCGGCTTAAGCGCTGCAGTCCTTCCTGCTGGGGGAGGTGCACTGCTTTGGGGATGCTCGCCGGTGCGATCCTCGCTCGTGCTCTTGGCTTGGGCTCCAGGTCCTGCTAACAAAATCAACTTGGCATGGTGTTTCGGCTGACACCGGTTTGATTGGGAAACAGATTCTGTTGCAACTCCCCAAGAAATGGCTGCTGACAGGTTAAGGCAGCAGTGTCCTGCCCAGGCCTGACCCTCTGAGGGGTCAGAGATGTTGGATCCGATAGGCCACAGTTCCTCAGAAAGTGAGTATGCAAACACCCCTTTGCATCGCCTGTTATTTCCTGGGCTCTGCGTGTGGCCCAGTGAAGCCGAGTAGAGTAGAGGACCTTTCCGCGGTCCCATGGTCAAGGCCCTGGAAGAGAGATCAATGATGCAGGTAAGGCCCTACCCTTAAGGGTCTCACCTTTGACAGCAAACAAGGAAAGACCAACCAGGGAGGGCCTCCACTGTCCCACAGTAGCGAGGGACCGGGCCCTAGGCTCCCCGATGCTTCTGCTTCTCTGCCTTCTTTCACCACTCCCCTTCCGCACCCTGTGACCTTCGACTGTTGTGGCAGGAAGAACAGATGAGAAGGGCAAAGGCAGGACATAGCCACTTCCACTAAGCGGGGGGACCCCTGAACTGGCTTAGCGGTGTCAGCATTTGCACAGGCCGATGTCAAATCTCAGGGCCCCAGGGAGGTCTTGGATATCTTTGGCATTTTTAGTTTTCTCTTTTAAATCCAATTTGGTATCAGGGAGTATGGCCCTGAGGAGGAAGGGCCCTGACCTGAAACTGCACAAGCTCAGCCACTGATGGCTCTCATGCTCTGAGAATGTCACGCACTCTTGAGAATTTCAGGCAGCACCTTTGTAAACAAATGTCAATGGGTGAGATGCTGGTGTGAAGGTGCCGGCCCTGCCCAGCCCTGAGCTGCTTCTGCTTGTAACTCACAAAGTACAGATCCTGAGGATCCCATGGTGCATTATGGTCCAGGTAGGGAATGAGGCTCTGGGCAGAGATCAAGAGGGCCTGTGTTTGCACGGGGTGCCGTCACAGTAACAAAGCACAGCAGCCTGGGTGACTTCAACAAAAGAAACTCATTTTATCACAGTTCTAGTAGAGGATAGATGTCAGAGATCACCATGTCGGCAGGTTTAGTTTCTCTCAATGAGAGGGCAGAGTGGAGACAAGACCAGTCCCCAAATGTCCCCGTGAAGGTGAGGAGTGACGGAGCTGAGGAGTCCCCAGAAGGCTTCGGGAAATCCGATCACCATCTCCCCCCACCCCGAGGAGCCCCAGGTGATCTTGGAAGTTGAAGGAGAGCCAATTTAATTGCTTCTTGGGTATCGGAAGCACTTCCTTTGTATCGACCACCAAGAAAAGCACCCAGTCTAGCAGGGGTTTACAGTACAAAATGAGCATCAGGAAAAGGCGAGACCAAATGGTTCCTGGAGCCTTTCGCCTATGAAATAGGCTTGCGGGTGGCTGCCTTCCCGCTGTCCTCACACAGTAGTCCTTCTGTGTTGTCTCTGTCCCGATCCCCGCTTCTTACGAAGACACCGCTCTTGTGCTCTTGTCGAGTTAGGGCCCATCCCGATGACCCCACTGTAACTTAACCGCCTACTTTAAAAGTCCCATTTCCAAACGCGGTCACATTCTCGTCTTCCACATGTGAATGTCCATACCAAGAAAGTGGAGACCTCCCCTTACCGCTCCCCCTCGCCCCCACCCCGACCAGGTGCCGGCTGCTCTGGAGATGGGCTCCTCCGACTGTCATTCGGTCTGAGGACGGAAACTGCTTTTTTCGCCCTTCTGGGTTGCCCAGGTTCGGAGCTTGGGATCCTCTCGTTGGACTCAAACCCAGAGCTGGTTCTGTCGTCTCCTGCCCATCCCCGGCCTCCATTCGCGCTTCCGGTCTTTTTCCCCCAGGAGGGGCAATATTAATGCGTCGGGGGAGCGGCCAGTGGGCGAGAACGGGAGGAAAACAGCTGCGGGGCCCGGAAGCCGCGCCTGGGATCTGACTGTGGGTGGACAGGGTCCGCTAGAGGGCGGCGTGGGGAGTGGGGGAAGGGACAGGACAGGCGAGCAAAGACAGGAGAAACTGCGGAGGGGCGGGGACCATTTCGACCGCTTCCCGCCCGCGCGCCTTGCGGTTTTCAATCCGGTCCGATGGTCTCGTATATCAGGGGGCCGAGCTGGCCTCAGTGACACCGAGGCTTGCGTGGCCGGGTGTAGGTAGTCATGTCCGGGAGAGGCAAGGGAGGTAAAGGCTTGGGCAAAGGCGGCGCCAAGCGTCACCGCAAGGTCCTGAGGGACAATATCCAGGGCATCACCAAGCCCGCCATCCGTCGCCTTGCTCGGCGTGGGGGAGTGAAGCGCATCTCGGGCCTCATTTACGAGGAGACCCGGGGCGTGCTGAAGGTGTTCCTGGAGAACGTCATCCGGGACGCGGTGACCTACACGGAGCACGCCAAGCGCAAGACGGTCACTGCCATGGACGTGGTGTACGCCCTGAAGCGACAGGGACGCACCCTGTACGGCTTTGGAGGTTAGGCCGCTGCTGCAGGCTTTAGCGTGCGGCAATCCCAAAGGCCCTTTTTAGGGCCACCCAGGTAGTCTTTGGAGGAGCTGGGTGCTGTGTGCGTGTGTGTCTCCTCTAGCATCTCGGCCGTTCACCCAACTGCCCCTGCGCCTTGCCAGTGTCCCATGTCAGGAGGCAGTGCTTGGGAGGCCACCCGGTGTTGTATCCCGAACAATGGGACTGAGGCTTTCTGCACCCGGTTGCAACTGTGCGGCCACGTCCGGATCTGGGTGTTCGTGGACTAGGGAACGGCGCTCCACGGCAGTCCGGGTGCGGTCTCAGCCGTTCAGGGCAGTGCTGCTTTTACCAGTCAGACTCGGTATCTCTCGAGTCTATATCCGCATAGCAAGTTCTCTCCCTCAGGGACGGGGGTGGGAGCCTGGGATTGAGGCGGGAATTCACTTTCTCTCCACGTGAGCCACCGCAGCCACCCTCCTGCCTCGGGGGCGCGCTTTCCCGGTTGGGGTGCTGAGGTACTGGCCGCACGCGAGGCTCTCCCTTCGCCCGTAGTTCTGCATCGGGGGCTCCCGTTGCTGACGTGAGGGTGCCGGCCGAGCACTTCCCGCAGCTGCTATCTGAAGGGGACGTTGTGCTCCATCTTTAGACACCAGGTCGTATCGGTCTGTCTGGGGGCGCGTTACCCACGTTGGAGGTCGTATGACGGGGCTGTGGGGAGTTTAAAGCGGCAAAAGGAGGCAAGGTCAGGCCACCTTCCCTGTTGGACTCAGGGCAGCCCCAGATTGGCGCTCCCGAGGTGCCAGTTCTGCCACGTGATCGTTTTGAGCTTCGCGAGTTACTGTTTGGGCTTGCCTTCCCACTTCTGCAGTGAAGGGAGTATGGCCATGTGGCTTCGGGGCCCTGTTCACATTGGAAGCTGTCTTGTGCCATCCACTGTTCACGCGAAAAGGCGCGAGAGCACCTGCAAAAGTCAAATCCGATCAACAGCCGTTCAGAAACCAGGGAAGAGAAATTCAGGCGATTAGATCCCAGGTGAACTCATTAGTGCAATTTTAAAACAAGTGGGCGAGACCCGGCCAGTGCGTGAAAAGTATTCTTGGTTTCCAACTCTGTTCTCGTAATTCTCTCTATTGCTGTGGTCTTCGGTCGCCAGCTGTGACCCACGAACAGGGGTCAAGCTCAGTGTAGAAAATGGGAGGCGGTATCTTTAACTAATGAAGCAGAATAGGGTCAAAACTATCCCAAGTGGAAAACTAATCCTTTTGTACACCTTCGTTTCCATTTTTAGATGTGTATGAACGTGCAGTAGGTAGTAATACGGAATCACATCTTACCGTAGTTTGGGGTCAGAAATCAGAGCTACTGCACAGTGTGTATAGTGATAACTGTATCTCTGCATGTAAGGATCGTGTACTGTTTTCTTCTGAAACCATGAAATGAGAAGCGAACCGCAGGGCTCAGGCTCAAAGTTGTACGCCGTCCCGGTGCCATCTTCGGACTGTGTGAGCCACACATTCCCAGGTGTCTCTTCCTCACCGGGTTCAGTGTCTTCAACCATTCAACCGGAATGAAGCAAAGGCCCTCCCTCCCTCCCCGCCTCCCGGGGTTATTGTGAAATTGAATGAGAGGAGGTGAGTGAAAGATGAGCCATAAGCCACCTAGGAACCTGGGTTATTCTTACTGCCCGTGCCACGCAGTCTGGATGCTGGTGGCGTGTTTAAAATTCTTCACCAACTTGTGTGTGCGTGTGTGTTTTAATGAGGTGATCGCGTAACGTAACGGTGGGAAATGGCGACCCACCCCACCATTCTTTGGACACCGTTTCTGTAAGTGCTGGCTCCGACGAACGTGTGGCTTGTAGATGAACATCATGTTTAAGAATCCTAGGAACTGACGTCGGAAGACACAGACTCCGACCTTGGAGCGCCCCAGCTCCGGGAGATGTGCCGACCTCCATCCATCCGTGGAGCCAGGACGTCGCGCCCGGAACCGTCACTTGCCATATGGGAACGGACTGTGCTCACCTGCACGTAGGGGACTTTTCGACCCCCTCCCTTGATCTCTTTGTTCTGTTCCCCTCTCCCTCCTTGTAAAAGCCTCTGCCTCCACTGAGAGGTGGTGATGGGCTTTGAGACGGGAGCGCCCCACCTTCCAGGTGGCCAGCACCTGAAAATAAACCACTTTCCTTTACATGAGCACCCGCCTGTGGAGTCTTGGCTTTCCTAGAGGCAGGCAGCCGGACCTGCTTTCGGTTACGACTGTGATTGGGCCTTACGTCAATTGGTATGTCGCTGTTATTTACATCCTGGATGCTGATGCTATTAATAGATTTGCGACCACGCGTAAGGCTCTGTTCTAAGTCCTCTGTGCGTGGACTGTCCTATCTCTTTTCATCCTCACAGCGACCTGGAAGTGAGCACCGTTAGGATGCTGCTCTACACGTGAGGACGTGGAGATCCCAGTCTTTTTGTCTCCGCAGCCTTTTCCAGGTTATGGGTCAGGAGCCCTGGCCCTACGCATGAGGGGCCTCGGGCCTTAGCCGCTCCCTCCTCCCCTTCGTAGAAGTGAGGGGAGGACCCTGGAGTTCTGTTTCCCATCCCCCTTTCTCTTCTCTGTCACCCTCCTTCCTCCTGCCTGCCTTTCTTTCTGTACTTCGCTCTCAGCCCCTGACCGCACCCCAACCCTCTACCCCATCCTCGGAAACTTCTGTCAGCGAGGCCGAATCTGACGTCTTCGGTGGTGTGAAAGCAGACATTCCTCCCCAGATCATCTGCATCCGGGACCAGATTGGCGTCGCGGGCGGGGGGTGCGGGTCCTTGAACTCTTTTTCTCAGTCTCTCGCACCAGGAGCAGGCTACGTCTGGGGCCGTGGCCATTCGTGGGCTTTCCAGACGCCCCGTATTTCCGTATTCCACGACCCTGCCAAGGACCTTGGAAGTTCCCCGCAGAGGTCCGGTCCAGGCCTGCTCTTGGTCTGTTAACTTCAAGGACCCCAAGAGCCGGGGGGGGGGGGGGGGGCATCGCAGGAGGCCCAGCTCCCTCACTGAAGGCGAAGAGCCGAAGGGCAGGTGAACTAGGCCCCTCATCCAGCATTTCCTGACCAGCTATGGTGTGCAGGGCACTGCTTGGGTGCCAGTGCCACAGAGGTGAACGAGAGCAGATCCTGACCCTGGGGGACGCTTCCGGCCTGATGATTGAAGGGAAGGGAGTAGGGAGGGGTGTTAGGATAGGACAGGGTGGGGGTGGAGGGTGGGGAGGTGGGTGGCAAGGAGGAGGACCCAAAAAGATGAGGGAGAAGAGGATGAAGGGAAGGGGTCGAATCTTGAAGAGCAGGGGCTCTGAGGGCTGCAAAAAGGGGGCGGGGCACTCGGCACAGAAGAAACAGGAAGGGGTGAGGCCGCGGCGTACCTGGGGCCTGCAGATGTGCTGTGGGGGGTCAAGAACGTCCCTGGGGAGGTCCTGAGAGACACCGGGAACCAGACGTATATTGAAGTCGTCTTTGTTGGGATATTGTAGACTTAATCACTATCCGCAGAATAGCTAAAACTGATGGAACGCTTCTCCTGGAGCGGACACCGTGCTAGGTACTTTGTAAGAAGCGTCACCTTTAATATTCCCGACAACACCATTGGCAAGGTGCTACTGTCTCTCGCCGTTTCTACAAGTGGGGAAGAGCGAGGCCTAGGGAGGTTTCCGTGCTGAAGTCGCATACCTGTTCTGTTGCGTGGTCCAGCGGAGGATTCAAATTTGAGCTTGTCTAACTGCGGACTCTCTGCCAGTCATTAACCGCCAGTGCTCTGAACTGCCGCGCAACAGAAGGCGGGCTTCATTCTGAAGGGAACTGGGAAGCAGGTGGGAAGTTTCTAAGCATTCAGAGAAAAGACAACTCTCACACAGAGCGCGTGGAAGCTTAGCGGCAGCGCAGAGTGTCCATGGGTTAAGGGAGGGACCATGGACGGAGGGAGGGAGGGTGACAGAATTGAAAGTCAGAGAGCAGATCTGATGACATTTGGTGGCTCATGAGGTTTGGACAAAGGACGAGAGGAAGGAACTTCTGCCCCGAACAGGTTAACCGGGGGCTCGGGATGGGGAACCGAAGGTGTCTTTCATTAAGATTGGAGGTACGAAAAGGGAAAAATAGCTTGGGGAAGCAAGACGCTGCAGTTTTGGAGATAAGCGGAGTTGGAGGCACCTATCGTCCATCCAGAAGGACCCGGCCACAAGGCAGTGAGAAAAATGTTGGTGCAGAGCTCAGGACAGGGGTCTCAGCAGGAGATACCACTTGGGGAGCACTCGTCAGAGGCAGAGATACGGAAAGCGGGGAATCCGTGACCTCGCCGCTGGAGTTGCAGGGGGGGGAAAGACAGAGGCCCGCGTGGGTTGAACCCACGATATTGATGGGGCTGGCGGAGGAAGAGGAGGAGGACCCGAGAAGGCTGAGATGGGGACCCGGAAAGAAGGGTAAGGAGGAGGACCGGGAGAGAGTGTGAACCCGAAGGCCAAGTCCTCTGCCGAGGAAGCAAAGGTGTCAGTCAGCAGGGCCACAGTACCCCGTTGTTTCCCTCTACGCAGGCACACGCACCGGTTCCTGCTGCCCCAAGGCAGAATTCAGTGTGAACGCGGCCTGTTTTTCACGTCGTAAAAGCAGGGTAGACTTTTCCTGCAACCAAGCTAGCCACATAAGAAGCTAATTATCAGGAGGAAGAGCATTTATTTACCTGGTCTTTCATTTTCCTTTAACTCTCATCTGAGAGTAGAGAAGTGATTAAGTACAGAAATCATTAAATGTTAAAACGTGCATCTTCAATGTCTTTCTTGTATTGAGGAACTCAAGTCTGTGTCTCCCAAACGAGTAGAAAGATTTGGGAGACTTCTGTGAGGGTAGGTAGGCGTTTACAGTGACAGGAACACGACATTTTATCCTGTTCTTGACTGGGTGTCCACAACGCTACTGAGTTTGAGGTTGAGACAGGGAGACTTCCCTGGAAGTAAGCGGGGAGGGGCGGGGCACGGGGCGGAGGCTGTTAAATGAAAGCAGTGCCATCCGGGCGAGGTAGGCAGAGGACCGACACCTGACACCGGTATCTCAGGTTCCAGGGTCTGCTCAGCGGATCCCGGACCTGACACACCGGGCCGGCCGGTGTCAGTACGTCCCTTCGAGGTGGGTGCCCCGAGGATGGATGAGATGATAGGTGCGCAAAGCTGGTGCCCTCGCACGCCCCCAAGGCCCGGGCCAACAGATCCAGCCTGCACAGGGGCCTACGCTGGTGATCAGGCACCGGGGAAGAGACCTAGAGACACGCCCTGGGAAGTTGCCATGATCCGGGAAAGAGGAACACGTGACAACCTGTACCAGGTCGGCCACAGTCCCTACTTCTCCCCCCTTGTGACACGTCTCGAGAGGCAACGGGAGCTTTAAAAAAAAAACGTGGAGAAACCGCGTCTGGGTAGAGCACCCAGAGAGAGAGGCCGAAGGTTTCAGAGACTCCTTCACGGGGTCCAGTTTGTCTCGCTCTGCGGACCCGAGCCGAAAACGGTCCGTGGAAGGCCCAGCTCACGAGTGGCCCACAGGTGTGCGTACACACACACACACACACACACACACACACACACACACACACCCCTTCTCCCCACCCCGGGGTTTTGATTAGAATAAGAGGGTGGGTGGGAGGTGCTACCCAGTAGTCGAGGGAGGCCCGTAGTTTGCCGGCCAGCCGTGGTGATACAGGAACACGGAACCTTGAAGCAGCAGAAACCCGCCCCACGGAGGGGATGACTTTCCTTCCTCCCCAGCCCGATAGGCGCGCCGGGTGGGGCCATTTCCGGCAGGGGTGAGGAGCGCGCACCCGGCGGCCGGCGGGGTCTCCCGGGCGCGCGCCGGGCCCCCGAGTCGCCACCGTCCCCAGTGACTCAAGAGGCAACACATTCCCGACCCCGGAGCCCCTTCGTGGAAAGACAGCCTAGAAGAGCCCGACCACGTGTGCGCGAGGCTTTTAGCCTGTGTGTTGGGGGGCCCCGATACTCTTGCTCGCCTCTAGGCAAACTCCCGTCCCGGGGCACCGAGAGACCCCGGTGGCACACAGCCTCTTTCCAGTGACCTCGTGGGTGGCTCTGAAAAGAGCCTTTGGATACGATGGAACCTCGGACCGAGAGCGCGCTTCTTAGGCCCGCTCCCCGCGGATGCGGCGGGCCAACTGGATGTCTTTGGGCATGATGGTGACGCGCTTGGCGTGGATGGCGCACAGGTTGGTGTCCTCGAACAGTCCCACCAGGTAGGCCTCGCTCGCCTCTTGCAGCGCCATCACCGCGGAGCTCTGGAAGCGCAGGTCGGTCTTGAAGTCCTGCGCGATCTCGCGCACCAGGCGCTGGAAGGGCAGCTTGCGGATCAGCAGCTCGGTGGACTTCTGGTAGCGCCGGATCTCGCGCAGCGCCACGGTGCCCGGGCGGTAGCGATGCGGTTTCTTCACGCCGCCCGTGGCCGGCGCGCTCTTGCGGGCCGCTTTGGTGGCCAACTGCTTCCTCGGGGCCTTACCACCGGTCGATTTGCGCGCGGTCTGCTTAGTACGGGCCATGGCGAACGACACCTGCACAACACAGCGGCCGGAAGGGTATCGGTCCCGGGGCCGCAGCAGCCGTCTTTATAGGCACAGTCTTTCCCCTATTGGGCGGAACGATAAAATTGAAAGTCCCGCGCTGGCTACCCATTGGCTGTGACGTCATCCTCCCTGGCGTGCCCGATTGGCTGGGGCAGAATCCTCCCTGCCC
>NW_026527615.1:2531-19339 GCF_022682495.2 Desmodus rotundus | reverse complement strand
CCGGGGATCATTTAATGTTTCCGCCATGCAGAGTGGCTAGTCAACTGAAGACTTTTACCCCAGTAGGGATAGCGATGATTATAGTGGCAGAGGTAAAGTATGCTCGTGTGTCTACATCTATTCCCACAGTGAACATGTGGTGAGCTCATACAATAAATCCCAAGAAGCCAATAGATATCATGGCTCACACCATGCCCATATAGCCAAAAGGCTCTTTTTTGCCGGAGTAGTAGGTTACAATGTGGGAGATGATACCGAAGCCTGGGAGGATGAGGATGTAGACTTCAGGATGGCCGAAAAATCAGAATAGGTGTTGGTATAGGATAGGGTCTCCTCCTCCAGCGGGGTCAAAGAAAGTTGTGTTTAGATTTCGGTCTGACAATAGTATGGTGATGCCGGCTGCAAGAACAGGGAGAGAAAGCAGTAGTAGTACTGCTGTGATTAGAACGGATCAGACAAATAAGGGTGTTTGGTATTGGGAGGTGGCTGGGGGCTTCATATTGATGATGGTCGTAATGAAGTTAATAGCCCCTAGGATAGAGGATACGCCCGCGAGGTGGAGGGAGAAGATTGCTAGGTCTACGGAGGCACCGGCATGGGCCAGGTTTCCCGCTAAAGGGGGGTAAACAGTTCAGCCGGTGCCAACGCCTGCTTCAATTGTTGAGGAGGCAAGCAGGAGTAGGAATGAGGGAGGTAAAAGTCAAAAGCTCATGTTGTTTATTCGGGGGAAGGCTATGTCAGGGGCGCCGATTATTAGGGGAACTAGTCAGTTGCCGAAGCCCCCGATCATAATTGGTATTACTATGAAAAAGATTATTACGAAAGCATGGGCTGTTACTACTACATTATAGATCTGGTCATCGCCTAAAAGAGCCCCTGGCTGGCCGAGCTCAGCCCGAATGAGTAGGCTGAGTGCGGTCCCCACCATGCCAGCTCAGGCCCCGAACATTATGTAGAGGGTACCGATGTCTTTATGGTTTGTAGAGAAGAGTCAACGAGTGACGAACATAGGTAATATGGCCGAGTAGGCATTAGACTGTAAATCTAAAGACAGGAGTTGAGTCTTCTTGTTACCAGGCCCTGTGGTGCTAAGCATATTGAATTGCAAGTTCAAAGTAGCAGCTTCAATCCTGCCGGGGCTTCTCCCGCCTTTTTTTTTTGGCGGCGGGAGAAGTAGATTGAAGCCAGTTGACTAGGGTGTTTAGCTGTTAACTAAAGTTTCGTGGGTTGAAGCCCACCAATCTAGGAGGGGCTTAGCTTAAGTAAAGCGGTTGATTTGCGTTCAGAAGATGCGAGGCGGGGTCTTGCAGTCCCTAGTCAGGAGCTAAATAGTTGTTATTTACTTGGGGCTTTGAAGGCCCCCGGTCTGTGGTTAACCTAAGCTTCTAGTGTAAGGTTGATAGTATGGGTGTTAGTGGTAGGAGTATTGTTGAGGTGATGGCTAGGGGGGCCAGGTGTGTTGTTTGTTTTGTGGTTGTAAGGTGTCACTTTGTCTTGGTGTTGTTCGCTGTGGGGAGTATTGTTAGGGAGGTGGCGTAGGTTAGGCGCATGTAGAAGTAGAGGTTGAGGAGGGCTGTTATAGTTATTATGGTAGGGAGGATGATGTTGTTGTTTTTTGTTAGCTCTTGAATAATTATTCACTTGGGTGTGAAGCCGGTTAAGGGGGGAAGGCCTCCTAGTGATAGGAGGGTTGTTAGGGCGATTGTTGTAATTAGGGGGGCTTTGTTTCAGATGTGAGATAGGGATAGGGTTGTGGTGGTTATTGTGGAGATGAGTAGTAGGAACATTGTGAGGGTTAGTGTAATATAGATTGATAGGTTTAGGGTGGTCATGGTGGGGTTGTAGATGAGGATGGTTGTCATTCATCCTATGTGGGCGATAGATGAATAGGCTATGATTTTGCGTAATTGTGTTTGGTTGAGGCCCCCTCATCCGCCGACTAGGATGGATAGGATAGATAGTGTGAGTAATAGGTTGGGGTTGATGTTGGTGTATAGGTCGTATAGGATTGATAATGGGGCTAGTTTTTGTCAGGTAAGTAGGATTAGGCCAGGGAATAGAGGGATGCCTTGGGTGGCTTCTGGTACTCAGAAATGGAAGGGGGAGAGGCCTAGTTTTATTGCTAGGGCTAGGGTTAGGATAGTCGAGGCTATGGGGTTGGTTATGCTTGTGGTAGTTCATTGGTTGGAGTCTAGTAGGTTGGTGATTACGGCTAGTATTAGTAGTATGGATGCGGTGGTTTGGGTGAGGAAATATTTGGTGGCTGCCTCTGTGGAGCGTGGGTGGTGGGTCTTTGTTAGTATTGGGATGACGGCTAGTATGTTCATTTCGAAGCCTATTCACACTATTAGTCAGTGTGAGCTAGTTACTACGAGGGCTGTCCCTAAGATTATTGTTGATATAATTGTGGTGGAGACGAGGGGATTTATTAGTATGGGAGGGATATGAACCGACATTTCCGGGGTATGGGCCCGGTAGCTTGATTAGCTGACCTTACTAGGACTTGGTGTAGTGTGGTGGCACAAAGATTTTTGGATTCTTAGGGTTAGGTTCAATTCCTATAGTCCTAGAAATAAGAGGGTTTGTGGCCTCTATGTTTTACTCTATCAAAGTAACTCTTTTGTCAGACATATTTCTTAGGTTTGGGGAGGGGTGGCGGCTGTGGTGGTTGGTAGGGTTGTGTGTCATATGCATAGGGCTAGTGTCAGGGGCAGGAAATTTTTTCATAGGAGGTGTATTAGTTGATCGTATCGGAAGCGGGGATAGGAGGCCCGAATTCACAAGAATGTTGTGGTGAGGAGGAGGATTTTGGTTGTGAGGTTGGTGGTATATAGTTCTGGGGTGTTTGGGTTGTTGTATGCTCCTAGAAAGAGGGTTGTGGTGAGGGTATTTATTATGATAATGTTTGTATACTCTGCTAGGAAAAATAGGGCGAAGGGTCCTCCTGCGTATTCTACATTGAAGCCAGAGACAAGTTCTGATTCACCCTCTGTGAGGTCGAAGGGTGCTCGGTTGGTTTCTGCTAGGGTAGAGGTGAATCATATTATTATTAGGGGCCAGGAGGGGAGTATTAATCATGTGTGCTCTTGGGTTAGGATTAGGGAGGAAAGTGAGTATGAGCCGTTTATAAGGAGGACTGATAGGAGGATTATGGCCAGGGTTACTTCGTAGGAAATGGTTTGGGCTACAGCTCGTAGGGCTCCGATTAGTGCGTAGTTCGAGTTTGAGGCTCAGCCAGATCAGAGGATGGAGTACACTGCCAGGCTGGATATGGCTAGTATGAAGAGCAGGCTTAGGTTTATATTGGTGAGGGGGTGGGGTATTGGTATGGGGATTCACATGGTGAGGGCCAGAGTGAGGGCTAGGATAGGGGCTAGTAGGAACATGGTTGTGGAGGATGTAAGTGGGCGCAGTGGTTCTTTTGTGAATAGTTTTATGGCGTCTGCGATTGGTTGTAGGAGCCCGTGTGGTCCTACTACCATGGGCCCCTTGCGTAGTTGTATATAGCCTAAGATTTTTCGTTCGATGAGGGTTAGGAAGGCCACGGCTAGGAGAACAGGGGCAATTGTTATTAAGAGGTTTGGCAAGAACATTTTATTAGAGAGAGGATTTGAACCTCTGTAAGTAAAGGTTTAAGTTTTAAGCAGTAACCGGTCTCTGCCACTCTAATTGGGCCCTGGTTTAGGGCGGGTTTGTTTACTACATGTCGGGTTGAGAATTTTGTCATCCGTTGTTTGTGTAGAGGGCGCTTGTTTCAGGGGGGCCCCGCTTCTCTTGTCCTTTCGTACTGGGAGAGGCGTTAGGATAGATAGAAACCGACCTGGATTGCTCCGGTCTGAACTCAGATCACGTAGGACTTTAATCGTTGAACAAACGAACCGTTGATAGCTGCTGCACCATCGGGGTGTCCTGATCCAACATCGAGGTCGTAAACCCTAATTGTCGATATGGACTCTTGAATAGGATTGCGCTGTTATCCCTAGGGTAACTTGTTTCGTCGATCAAAGGTTTTGGATCGTGGTGGTTCATGTGGCTTTGACTGGTAAGTCTGAGCTTGTAGTTGCTTGGAGGGTTTTTTATACTCCGAGGTCGCCCCAACCTAAATTGCCAGCCTAGTTGGGTGTTGTTTTGAGTCCCTTGGGAGGAGAGGGGCGTATTTTTAGGCTGGTTAATTGAAGCTCCATAGGGTCTTCTCGTCTTGTCGTGGTATCCCCGCCTCTTCACGGGGAGGTCAATTTCACGGATTGGGAGAAAGAGACAGTGAAACCCTCGTGTGGCCATTCATACAAGTCCCTATTTAGGGAACAAGTGATTGTGCTACCTTTGCACGGTTAGGATACCGCGGCCGTTGAACGTGTAAGTCACTGGGCAGGCAGTGCCTCTAATACTTTGGATGCTAGAGGTGATGTTTTTGGTAAACAGGCGGGGTTTGTGTTTGCCGAGTTCCTTTTGCTCCTTTTAATCTTTCCCTGAGGCACTCCTGTGTTGGGCTAACGGTTAGATGAATGAAAGGCTTGCTGTTTGTGCCAGGTTCATGTGCGTTAACTATCAGTGGGTATCCGTTCGTGATATACATTTGTGCGGGGAGAAAATATTTCTTGTTACTCATATTAACATTGTCTCTTCTATGCTGCTATAGAATGGTCCAGGTTTATTCTAGGAGTTGAATTATTAGTTCTTGGAAGGGGGGGGGGGGGTAGGTTGTTGAGCTTGAACGCTTTCTTTATTGGTGGCTGCTCTTAGGCCCACTATGGTACGGTTTTGGGTTTTTTACTCTCTAGTAAAGGTTGTAGCCTGTGTCTAAAAAGCTGTCCCTTTTTAGACTAGTTCTTAAGTCTACGGAATAATTGTGGGTGTTTTGGGTAGGCTTAAGTTTGAACTAAGGTTCTTTTACTGGACAACCAGCTATCACCAGGCTCGGTAGGTGTGTCACCTCTATTTATAAGTCTTCTCGCTATTTTGCCACATAGATGAGTTTGCCCTGTTAGGCTGCTTATAAATAGCTCGTCTGGTTTCGGGGTTATTAACTTAAGTATCTCTTTGCTAAGTCAGTCTAGTTAAATCATTATGCGAAAGGTACAAGGGGTAAGCTTTGCTGTTTGTTGCTTTGGTAGTTTCTTTCAGCATTCCCTTGCGGTACTTTCTCTATAGCGCCGGTTGGACTTTCTATCTCCTATACTTTTTTAAGGGTAAATGTTTTGATTAATCCGGTGATGGTGATTTTGTTGTGGTTGGTTCGGGCTAGGTACGGCTCAAAGTGGTCAGTTTGTATGATATCTTCTAGGTGTAGGCTAGATGCTTTAGGACTTAAGCTACACTTTGGATAGTCCAAGCGCACCTTCCAGTACGCTTACCTTGTTACGACTTGTCTCCTCTAGTAGGTGTAACACGTGTAGAGAGGGTCTGGGTGTGTTGTTGGTATTTGAGGAGGGTGACGGGCGGTGTGTGCGTGCTTCATGGCCTTGTTCAACTGAGCACTTTATTCTCAGTTTACTGCTAAATCCTCCTTTAGTCACCGATTTCACGGGGACTTTCGTGTGGTATCCTGGGTGTAGGAAATGTAGCCCACTGCTTCCCAACCCATGGGCTGCACCTTGACCTAACGTTTTTGCGTACTGCGGTTGGGCTTACTGTACTTCTTTTTCAAGGTTTGCTGAAGATGGCGGTATACAGGCTGGGGTGGCAAGGGTTGGTGGGGTTTATCGAGGTTTATCGATTATAGAGCAGGCTCCTCTAGGTGGATGTGAAGCACCGCCAAGTCCTTTGAGTTTTAAGCGGTGGCTCGTAGTACTCTGGCGAAGAATTTTGTTATGTAGAATTCTGCAGGTTTAGGGCTAAGCATAGTGGGGTATCTAATCCCAGTTTGAGCCTTAGCTGTCGTGTCTTTGGGCATTTTAAAGCCACTTTCGTGAGGGGGCTTACAGTAGCTAGGGCTTTTTACGGCGTAGCCAGGGTTTGGCTTTATTTGTGGGATTCCCTTAAACACGCTTTACGCCGTATGTCTGTTAACTGGGGTTAATCGTATGACCGCGGTGGCTGGCACGAAGTTTACCAACCCTTAAGAGGCATAGTTTAGTCAAACTTTCGTTCATTGCTTAATATTTGTCACTGCTGTTTCCCGTGGGGGCGTGGCTAAGCAAGGCGTCGTGAGCAGCCTTAGTGGCGTGCTTGATACCCGCTCCTCTTGGTCGCGTGGGCGTTTTGGAGGGCATTTTCACAGGGGGGCGGATGCTTGCATGTGTAAGCTTGCCTGTAGCTAACGGAAAGGCCGGGACCAAACCTGTGTGTTTATGGAGCTTTATGGTCTCGTCTAGGCATTTTCAGTGCCTCGCTTTGGTGATTAAGCTACATTAACGTTTGTTTGATTAGGGTTTGGAGTGGATGCGCCGTTAAATTTTAATGGACTTAGGGAGATGTCTGTTTAAGGAAAATGATTTCCTTAAAGTGACGGCGTTCAATTGGTTGTATGTGTATGGGGCTTGGTTGCTTGGTGTGGTAGTGCGGTTGTTTTGTCTTAGTTAGGCTTGTCGTGCGCTTTATGTCAATTCTGTTTTTGGGGTTTGGCAGAATTAATAGGCATATTGAGTACAGGGCTTAACGGGGGGGTAGGGGGGGTTTGTTCGGTTAAAAAGATCATGTTCTCGTTATCGGGTGTACGTATACAGACATACACATACGTACGTACACACATACACACACGTACGCACGCACACACATACATATACGCACGCACGCACGCACGCACACACATACACATACGTACGTACACACATACACATACGTACGTACACACATACACATACGTACGTACACACATACACATACGTACGTACACACATACACATACGTACGTACACACATACACATACGTACGTACACACATACACATACGTACGTACACACATACACATACGTACGTACACACATACACATACGTATGCGCACGCGGGGAGGCTTAGGGTATAGTATGTCCTGTGACCATGAATCCTATAGTCCTACATGACTCAACTTTCCGAGGATCAATAATCAAGCACTCCACAGAACCTAGCATGTCCTTGCTTCATGGACTGAATGACCTGCTACCTCATTATGCTGGTGGGGAAGGTACATTAAAAGGCTCGTAGGGACTTCATGCTCCTGAACCCCGGCCTCTACGGCCAGGGCTGAGTCCAAGCATACCCCAAATAAAAACCTACTAAAGGCATGACACCACAGTTATGCCGCGGCATGGGCTGATTAGTCATTAATCCATCGAGATGTCTTATTTAAGGGGAACGTATGGGCGATTCTAAGGTTGTATGGCCCTGAAGCAAGAACCAGATGCCGTTTACGACCCAAGTTAGAAACCCCCAAGTTAAATGGGCCTGGGACAAGAAGAGGGATCCGTATTGGGCGGGTTGCTGGTTTCACGGAGGTTGGTAGATTATGAGACCCCTTCTACCTGTGGGATAGTCGTATTGACTTGAATATTCGTAGTGTGGACGATGTATGCACGACCAATGGTAGATATGTACTATGCCCTACTGAGTTACAGACATGTACGTATATCATAGTAAATGTCCTAGAACATTAAATTAATGTACTTGCTTAATTATCCATGGGGTACATAATATAATGTACTATTATACATATGCATGTGGTAGTACATGTATGTACTATTATGCATGTATGCACGGCTAGCCGTGGGGTCAGTGCTGACATAGCACATGGTATCCGTTGGCGTCCGTAAAGAGGGCAAGGAGTAGTTTAATATAGAATTTCAGCTTTGGGTGTTGAAGGTGGGGTTTGGGCCCTCTCCTTGAGGTCCATGGGGGAGTTATCCCCTTTTTTGGCTTACAAGACCAGTGTAATATTATATACTACAGGGACTCTTCATTTTAGCAGGTGGTTCTCCATGGTGCTTGTTAGTGGCATGAGGGCTAGGAGTGTTAGGAAGTATAGGATGGATGCTACTTGGCCGATGATGACATAGGGGTGTTCGACGGGTTGGCCTCCAATTCATGTTAGTGTGAGCAGCGTTGCTATTAATAGTCAGAATAGGCATTGGCTTAGGGGGCGGAATGCTATGCTTCGTTGTTTGGAGGTGTGGAGGAAGGGTAGGATGGCTAGGATTAGAATGGATATAACTAGTGCCAGGACTCCTCCTAGTTTGTTGGGGATTGATCGTAGGATTGCGTAGGCGAAGAGGAAATACCATTCTGGTTTGATGTGTGGGGGTGTGTTGAGGGGGTTGGCTTGTGTGTAGTTGTCTGGGTCTCCTAGTAGGTCTGGTGAGAAGAGGGTTAGGGCTGATAGGAGAATTAGTATTATTAGGAAGCCTAGGGTGTCTTTAATTGTGAAGTAGGGGTGAAAGGGGATTGTGTCGGGGTCTGAGGGGATTCCTGTTGGGTTGTTGGATCCGGTTTCGTGCAAGAATAGAAGGTGTACTGCTACTAGGGCCGAAATGATGAAGGGGAATAGGAAGTGGAAGGCAAAGAATCGGGAGAGGGTGGCTTTGTCTACGGAGAAGCCTCCTCAGATTCATTGGACAAGGTCTGTGCCAATGTAGGGGATGGCTGATAGGAGGTTGGTGATGACGGTTGCTCCTCAGAAGGATATTTGTCCTCATGGTAGTAC
This sequence comes from Desmodus rotundus, assembly GCF_022682495.2. Lineage (NCBI taxonomy): Eukaryota > Metazoa > Chordata > Mammalia > Chiroptera > Phyllostomidae > Desmodus > Desmodus rotundus. Next base: position 10,723 of record NW_026527615.1, on the reverse strand, counting down.
ATAGCCTATAAATGCCGTGGCTATGGTGGCGAAGAGAAGTAGGATGCCGATGTTTCATGTTTCTAGGTATGTGTAGGATCCATGGTATAGACCTCGGCCTACGTGAATATATAGGCAAATGAAGAATATGGATGCTCCGTTGGCGTGGAGGTAGCGGAGAACTCATCCGTAGTTTACGTCTCGGCAGATGTGGGCTACGGAGTTGAATGCGGTGGTTGTATCGGAGGTGTAGTGCATGGCTAGGAATAGCCCTGTTAGGATTTGTGTGGTCAGGCAGACTCCTAGGAGGGAGCCGAAGTTTCAATAGGTTGAGAGGTTTGAGGGGGCGGGGAGGTCTGTGAGTGAGTTGTTGATAATTTTTAGTAGGGGATGGGTTTTTCGGGGGTGGGCCATTATTGTTCCTGTAGTTGAAGTACAACGGTGGTTCTTCGTGTCACTGGTCGTGGGTTTAGCCATGTAGGAATAATGGCAGAATATGTCGTATTTGTTCTGAGTGTTGTCTTTGTGGTGGGCTTTGTGGGGGTCTCTTCTAAGCCCTCTCCGGTGTACGGGGGGTTGGGTCTGATTGTGAGTGGGGGTGTTGGGTGTGGGGTGGTGGTGGGGTTTGGGGGCTCGTTTTTGGGTCTTATGGTCTTTTTGATTTATTTGGGTGGAATGTTAGTGGTTTTTGGGTATACGGCGGCAATGGCTATAGAGCAATATCCGGAGGTGTGGGTTTCTAATGGGGTCTTGCTGGGGTCTCTTGGTGTGGGCTTGGCTATGGAGTTTGTGTTGGTTTTTGCTGTGTTGGGGGGAGGGGGGTTGGGGGTGGTTTTTGGGTTTGATGTGTTGGGTGATTGGGCTATTCGGGGTGGGGGCGGGCTAGAGGCTGTTGGCAAAGAGGTGGTGGGTGTGGCGGGTCTGTATGATTATGGCATTTGGCTAGTATTGATTACTGGGTGGTGTTTGTTTATTGCTGTTGTGGTTGTTATAGAGGTTACGCGTGGGGGATAAGTAAGGTGGAGGCTAGTGTTAGGGTAATTAGGAAAGATAGGAAATATAGCTTGACAAGTCCCTTTTGATTGGAGGTTAGGGCGGCGAGATTTGTTTGGAGGAGGGAGGCTGTTTTGGGAAGGATAATTTCTGTTCAGGTAGAGTCTAAGAGGGTGGATGCTGATTTCTGGCCCATTGAAAGGCTTGCTGCGGGGGGGAGTCGGTGCAAGGTGGTTGGGAAGTAGCCTAGTAGGCTCAGGAATTTTGTGGGGCTTGAGGGGGATGTGAGTTTTAGGTTGAGTGCCATTAGGGAGAGTTCTAGGCCCAGGATAAATCCAGTTAGTGTTACAGCTAGGGCGGTGAGTTTTAGGTGGGTTGGTATAGTTATCAGGGGGGTGGTTATTGGTGGGATGTTTGTTGAGAGGAGGTAGCCGGCGAAGATGCTTCCGGCGAGGAGGCGCTTGATGGGTTTTAGTAGGAGGGGGTTGTTTTCATTGATTGGTATCGGGCTGGGCGAGCGTGGTTGCCCCAGTAGCGTGTGAAGAATTATTCGGGTACTGTACGTAGCGGTGAAGGTGGTGGCGATTAGGGTGATTAAGAGGGCCCAGGCGTTGGTGTAGGAGGTGTTAGCTGCTTCGATGATTGCGTCTTTGGAGTAGAATCCTGTTAGGAAGGGGGCCCCTGTTAGGGCTAGGGCCCCTACTGTTGTTGCTGTTGAGGTGAGGGGTATTGTCTTGAACAGGCCTCCCATTTTTCGGATGTCTTGTTCGTCATTGAGGTTGTGAATGATTGAGCCTGAGCATATAAATAGCATTGCTTTAAAGAAGGCGTGGGTGCAGATGTGTAGGAATGCCAGGTGGGGCTGGTTAATTCCGATGGTAACCATTATTAGTCCTAGTTGGCTCGAGGTAGAGAATGCTACGATTTTTTTGATGTCATTTTGAGTGAGGGCGCATATTGCGGTGAACAGAGTCGTGATAGCCCCTGTGATTAGGATGGTTGTTTGTGCTGGGGTGTTGTTTTCTAATAAAGGGTGGAATCGAATTAGTAGGAAGATGCCCGCTACGACTATTGTGCTGGAGTGGAGTAGGGCTGAGACAGGGGTTGGGCCTTCTATGGCAGAGGGGAGCCAGGGGTGTAGGCCGAATTGGGCTGACTTCCCGACGGCTGCTAGAATTAGGCCTGCGAGGGGGAGCATGGGGCAGTCGGGGTTGAGTAGGAAGATTTGTTGGAGTTCTCATGTGTTGGAGTTAGTGAGGAATCAGGCTATGGACAGGATGAAGCCGATGTCTCCGATGCGGTTGTAGAGAATGGCCTGTAGGGCTGCAGTGTTAGCGTCTGCTCGGGCGTACCATCAGCCGATCAGCAAGAAGGACATGACTCCTACTCCTTCCCAGCCAACGAAGAGCTGGAAGAGATTGTTGGCCGTGACTAAGATTATTATTGTTATTAGGAATGTTAAGAGGTACTTGAAAAATCGGTTGATGTCTGGGTCTGAGGCTATATATCACATGGAGAACTCTATGATAGATCAGGTTACGAACAGGGCTACTGGTATAAATAGTATTGAGAAAAAGTCTAGTTTGAAGCTGAGGGACAGTTTTAGGGTTTGGATGGTGGTTCAGTGTCAGTTGGAGATTATGATTTCTTGGTTGGATCAAATGTATAGGGTGGTGGAGGCCACACTGATCAAGAAAGAGTAGAGGACCGTGGTTTTTACGTAGTAGGGATAGTTTTTGGGGTCTGGGGTTTTTACAATTGGGATGATTAGTGTGGCTAGTGCTGTAAGTGTTGTGGAGGAGGTCAGGTTAATTACTTTTATTTGGAGTTGCACCAATTCCTTGGCTCCTAAGACCAGTGGATAACTTCTATCCTTTAAAAGTCTGAAAAAGCCATGTTGTTGGACATGGTGTGAAGAGTTAGCAGTTCTTGCGTACTTTTTCGGTGGACAAGAGGTCTTATTCTCTATCTCCAGGGCCACATGCTGGTGTCTTTGTTAGACTATGTCTACAGTATAGTACCCCCAGAATGATCTTGGGGTTGATGGATAGGAGTAGCAGGGGAAGGATGTGCATGGTTGCTAGGGTGTTTTCTCGTGTGTAGGCCGGGGAGATGTTGTTGATGTGGTGTGAGTGCTTGCCTCGTTGGGTGGTGATTAATATGTATAGTGAGTACAGGGCTGTGATGATGATGTTGAGTCCTATGAGGATAATTGATGGGCTTGATCAGGAGAATATTGATATGGCTACGAACAGCTCTCCGATTAGGTTGATGGTGGGTGGGAGGGCAAGATTGGTGAGGCTTGCGAGGAGCCATCAGATGGCTGTTAGGGGTAGTAGGGTTTGTAGGCCCCGGGCTAGGAGTATTGTTCGGCTATGTACTCGTTCGTAGTTTGAGTTTGCTAGACAGAATAGTAGGGAGGAGGTTAGGCCATGTGCGATTATTAGTGCTGTGGCTCCTATAAAGCTTCAGGGGCTTTGAATTAGGGCGGCGGCAATGACTAAGGCCATGTGGCTGACTGAGGAGTAGGCGATAAGTGATTTAAGGTCTGTTTGGCGAAGGCAGAGGGAGCTGGTTATAATTATTCCTCATATGGAGAGCATTATGAAGGGGTAGGCTATTGGCTCAGTGGCTGGGTCAAGTAAAACTGTGATACGTAGGATGCCATAGCCTCCTAGCTTGAGGAGGATGGCTGCTAGGGCCATAGAGCCCGCAATGGGGGCTTCTACATGGGCTTTTGGTAGTCAGAGGTGTAGGCCATAAAGGGGTATTTTTACCATGAAAGCTATTATACACGCTAGTCATAGGAGGTTTGTGTTTCATGAGGTTTGTAGGGGAGTGGTTCAATGCTGTATTAGCAAGAGGTTTAGAGTGCCCATTGAGCTCTGGATGGAGGTTAGTGCAACTAGTAGTGGTAGAGAGCCTGCTAGTGTGTAGAATAGGAAGTAGGATCCTGCGTTTAGGCGGTCCGTCTGATTTCCTCATCGTGTGATAATAATTAAAGTTGGGATTAGGGTTGCTTCAAATAGGATATAAAATATTATTAGCTCTGTGGCCGTGAAGGTTAAGATTAAAGAGGTTTGGAGAAGGGTGAGTATCGTAATGTACAGCTTCTTTCGGGCTAGGGGTTCTTTGGATAAGTGGGACTGGGAGGCCATGATTATAAGAGGGAGGAGTCATGTGGTTAGTATTAGCAGGGGGGTGGATAGTGGGTCTGAGAAAAATAGAGGGGAAAAGTTGAGGCTGTTATCGGTAGGTTGGTTGGTGAGGGGGAGGCATAGAATACAGATTATCAGGCTGTGTATTGTGGTGTTGATTCAAATGGTTTTGGTAGTTGACAGTCAGGTGAGGGGAATGAGTATGACTGTGGGAGTAATGATTTTTAGCATTGTAGTAGGCTAAGGCTTTGTACGTGGTCTGTTCCGTAGGCGTTTGATACTGTGACCAGGAGGGAGAGGCCTAGGGCAGCCTCGCAGGCCGCGAAGACCAATAGAGTAATGGGCAGCATGTTGGTTAGGGTTGCTTGACTGGTCAGGGTGCTTATTGTTATTATTATAAATAAGGATAGGACTATGCCCTCTAGACATAGTAGTGAAGATATTATGTGGGACCGGTAAATGAGTAAGCCCGAGAGGGAGATTGCAAATGCCAGGAGGGTGTTTAGATGGGTTAGGGTCATTAGATAATTATGAGGGCTGTCATAGTCTAGTGAGTCGAAATCACTTGTTTTGTTTAAACTAATTATCATTATTCTGATCACTCTAGTCCTCCTTGGTATCATTCGTAGACTAAGCCGAGGGCTAGGAGGACTATCAGCACTAGGGCCAGGGGGAGCATGGTTGTTAGATTTTTAGCTTGGGTGGCCCACGGGAGGGGGAGGAGGAGTGCGATTTCTAGGTCGAATAGTAGAAATGTGATTGCTACTAGGAAAAATTTTATTGAGAAGGGCAGTCGGGCGGAGCTTATTGGGTCAAAGCCGCATTCATAGGGGCCCAGCTTTTCTGTATAGGTGTTTGTTTGGGGGAGTCAGAATGCGAGGGTGGTGAGAGCGGCGGCTAGTAGTGTATTGGTGAGGAGGGTGATAAATATATTAATTATTCCTTTCCGGGGTGCACCGGAGCTAGCTGATTGGAAGTCAGATGTACTAGTTGATACTAAGGGAACAGGAGCCTCATCAGTAAATAGAGACGTATAGGAAGAGTCAGACTACGTCCACGAAGTGTCAATATCAGGCAGCGGCCTCGAACCCGAAGTGGTGGGAAGAGGTGAAGTGAAATTTTAGTTGTCGTAGGAAGCACACAGAGAGGAATGTTGTGCCGATGATGACATGTAAGCCGTGGAAGCCAGTGGCTACAAAGAATGTAGAGCCGTAGACCCCGTCCGAGATTGTAAATGGTGCTTCGTAGTACTCTGATGCTTGTAGGAAGGTGAAGTATAGGCCTAGAATAATTGTGATAAGTAGGGCTTGGATTGTGTGCTTGCGGTTTGCCTCTATGAGGCTGTGGTGGGCTCAGGTAATGGATACGCCAGAGGCTAGTAGGACGGAGGTATTTAGGAGGGGAACATCCATGGGGTTGAGTGGGGTGATGCCTGTCGGAGGTCACTGACCCCCCAGCTCTGGCGTTGGGGCTAGGCTTGAGTGGTAGAAGGCCCAGAAAAAGCCGGAGAAAAAGAAAACCTCTGAGATAATGAAGAGGACCATTCCGTAGCGGAGGCCCTTTTGGACGGCGGGCGTATGATGCCCTTGGAATGTACTTTCTCGGATAATATCTCGTCATCATTGTCAAATAGTGAGAGTGTTGGTTAAAAAACTTAGAACTAGCAGTGTGACAGAGTTGTGGTGGAATCACATTGCCAGTCCAGAGGTCAGTAGTAGGGCGGATAGAGCCCCAGTAAGTGGTCAGGGGCTGGGGTTAACTATGTGGTAGGGGTGCATTTGGTGGGTCATTAGGTGTTATCATGTAGATATAAGCTAACTAGCAGAGTGAAGACGTAGGCTTGGATCAGGGCCACGGCAAATTCTAAGATTGTCAGGAGCACTAGAATTACGAATGTGATGAAGCTGACAGATATGTTGATGTCTATTAGGGCTAGGGTTGCCCCTCCGATCAGGTGAATTAGCAGGTGTCCGGCAGTGATGTTGGCAGTTAAGCGTACGGCTAGCGCTATTGGTTGGATGAATAGGCTGATTGTTTCAATAATTACTAGTATTGGGATTAAGGTCAGAGGGGTTCCTTGGGGTAGGAAATGTGCTAAGGATGCCTTAGTTTTACGTCGGAAGCCTAAGATAACGGTTCCTGCCCATAGGGGAATGGCCATGCTGAGGTTGGTTGATAGTTGTGTTGTGGGGGTGAATGAGTAGGGCAGTAGTCCTAAAAGGTTTGTTGAGCCAATGAATATGACCAGGGATATTAGTATAAGGGCTCATGTTTGGGCCTTAGGGTTGTGTAGAGAGAGTATTTGTTTGGTTGTCAGGCGGAGGAGTCACTGTTGGATGGCCACTAGACGGTTATTAACCAGTCGGCCCGTTGACGGGAATAGGAGGGTAGGGAATATGATGATCGCGGTGACGATGGGCAGTCCTGCTATTACAGGGGTAATGAAAGAGGCGAATAGGTTTTCGTTCATTTAGTTTCTCACGGGGTTTGAGGTGTGGCTATTTTAGTTGATTTGGGCTCGGGTTCTGTGTGGTAATGGTAGGTGGAGATTTTTAGTTGTATAATAGTGAACAGGGTGAGTACTGTGGAGAAGACAGTGGTTGATCATGTTGATGTGTCTAGCTGGGGCATGTCTATTAGGGGAAGTTGTAGTCCCGATCTCTAGCTTAAAAGGCTAGCGCTGAATAGCTTCTTAATAGGCTATTGCATTGTTGTAGATCATTTCTCAAAGTGAGTCAGGGGGACTGTTTCGAGTACAATGGGCATGAAGCTGTGGTTTGAGCCGCAGATTTCAGAGCATTGTCCATAATACAGGCCTGGTCGGGTGGATAGGAGTGTCGCCTGGTTGAGTCGGCCTGGAACGGCGTCCGTTTTTAAACCTAGGGAGGGGACGGCCCAGGAGTGCAGGACATCTTCGGAGGAAATTAGTACTCGAACAGTTATTTCCATGGGCAGAACTGTTCGGTTGTCTACTTCTAGCAGGCGGAGGCCTCCGGGCTTTAGGTCTGGTGTGGAGATCATATAGGAGTCGAAGGAGAGATCTGCGTAGTCGTTGTACTCGTAGCTTCAGTATCATTGGTGTCCTATGGCCTTGATTGTTATGCACGGGTTGTTAATCTCGTCTATTATGTACAGGATTCGCAATGATGGGAGGGCAATAGTGATTAGGATGATGGCTGGGAGGATGGTTCAAATGGTCTCTACCTCTTGGGCGTCTATTGTGCTTGTGTGTGTTAGTGGGGTTGTTAGCATGGACGCAATGATATATAACACTAGGGAGCTAATTATGAATACGATCATTAGGGCGTGGTCGTGGAAATGTAGTAATTCTTCCATGATGGGGGAGGTTGCGTCTTGGAGGCCTAATTGGAAGGGGTGTGCCATGGGGGCATATAGGGGTTTCACCTATAACTTAACTTTGACAAAGTCATGTAATTTTTACTAATGCCTCCTTGTGGAGAAAGACATAGAGGATATGCTGTTGGCTTGAAACCAACTAGAGGGGGTTCGATTCCTTCCTTTCTCACTATTTGGAGGCAATATATGTGGGTTCTTCAAATGTATGGTAGGGAGGAGGACATCCGTAGAGTCACTCAAGGTTCGTGGTGGTCGACTCTACCAGGAGGACTTCTCGTTTGGCCATAAATGCCTCTCATACCATGAATACTATTAGAATTACTGCTGTAAGGGAGATAAATGAGCCTATGGAGGATACAGTGTTTCAGGTGGCGTAGGCGTCAGGGTAGTCGGAGTAGCGTCGAGGCATGCCGGACAGGCCTAGGAAGTGTTGGGGGAAGAAAGTTGTATTTACTCCCACAAACATTACCAGGAAGTGGATCTTTGCTCAGGTCTCGCTCAGAGTGTAGCCAGTAAATAGTGGAAATCAGTGCACAAAGCCGGCTATAATGGCAAAGACTGCTCCCATGGATAGGACGTAGTGGAAGTGGGCTACTACATAGTATGTGTCGTGTAGAATGATATCTAGAGAGGAGTTGGCGAGAACAATGCCCGTTAGGCCGCCGACTGTAAATAAAAAGATGAATCCGAGGGCTCAGAGTATGG